>NC_041055.1:30016040-30245977 GCF_900634775.1 Gouania willdenowi | reverse complement strand
CCTCTACATCAGAGGTCTCATTCTCGTGGCCGCAGAACAATGTGAAAATGTAATGTTAGTGAAGCCGTATGTTTTATACTGTAATGTAATGACGTGACTCGAGCTGTTATCAAAGATTTTGAGCCTTTAATGGAAGTCCTTAAAACATCATGTACCCCTCATTCTCTGCTGACGCCCACCCTTCCCCAGCCTCCCAGCCAATCAACGCGCAGAACACATGTAAACAGAGGCGAACATTGGCAGAGAAAGCTGCACGTAACGATGCTTCAAATGCCATGGGAAACCACAACACGTGTTAAACATTGAATAAACTACACGTGGAACATAACTCAGTAACATAGGACCTAGTCTGTTACAATATGAATGGCACTTTACAGCATTGTGCATTGACGATGTCACCAAGGGAAGCACACCACCGATAGAGCCCCCCACCCAGCCAGCTCGCACCTCTAGTCTTACCACTGCACAGAGAGTCATGTCAATGAAGTGTACCAATGAGGACATTGACAAGGAACATATGGTTCAGCTGTCTCCTGGCCATCTTCTTCTTTCAAATAGCTGGGAATCTGTTGAGATGCATGTATTTGATGAGTTCCTGCTGACTCTTGCATCCAACCAAATCAAACCTTCTTCTCATCTGGACAATGACAATGGAAGCGTTAAGGAGCCAAGTCTAGATTGGGGAGAAGAACTCAATCTTGATTCAGGAATCTTCACCCTTCCTCATTGTTGTGATGAAAATCTGGAACCAGTTTCCTCAGTGAAGGGACCTGTGGTAGAAGACGTCCCCATCCCCGCCCCCAAGAGGTTTAGGAACGTTAGGAAGTTCTTTTCCAGAATTCGAAAAATGTTTTTAGGCTGCTTCTCTTCCTCCGTGCAGGAGTAAATCTATGTAGCACATTTTATAATAAATACAATGTTATTTAACAGAACAATCCACTCCTGTCCTCATATGTGTCCTTTAGCCATAACATAACATTATTGTAAGAATGGCCTCATGTGTAGCCTTAAAAAGTAGTCCAAGTTTCCAAAAATGCAGTCAAGTGTATTTATTTACAGTGAAAAAAAGTGCATCAGTATTTCTGTTTTCACAACATTTCATATGAAAATTGTGTGTTCACATTGTTATGTCTAAGGTGGGCCCATAATAGAAATATAAGGTTTCATTAGCCAGGACAGAAATGAAGCTGTTAATAGGGGTTGGTCAGTGACAATTCATATAAGCAAATAGTATGGTATAGTGGCTTCTTTGATGGAAATATTTGTATTGGTTGATAATTTATTTTTTCCTTCAAAAGTCAGTTTTAGTCAAGTTATTGACATTTTCTTAGAAGTCCTAATTTTAGATCAAAGCTCCACAAATGGCATTACACAGTGAAGGATCTGATAAAAGCACTTTGGTGTTTGGTTTGCTCACAGGTTCCAGTCAGTTTTGATTTCTGGTTATTGTTTACTGGTATTAAATGTTGTAAGAATTGTGTTACAATAAATATCATTTTAGACAATGTTGATATTTTTGTTTTCTTTCCACATTAATAAACACATTTGGATAATGTTCTTAAACAACTGATTCTTTTCATTTTTCTTTATTGTACATTATATTAACTGTCATCAATGCCTTTAATTGTAAAACAATATATTTTCCCTTTGGTCTGTATTTCCATCGTAAGTTTGGTCTTAAATTTTCTTAAGGTGGTATTAAAAAGTCATAAATATATATTCTTATATTCTTCTTACCTGTAGTCACCCTGTATTTATCATCATCATGCTTGTAACCTATGTGAATAGATGCTTGTAAAATAAAAATGTACACATTGTTTTTTTTTTTTTACATTTAAACTTTTATTGAACCTCAATTTAAGATGCACTCCTGGCAAACAAACATATTCATATTAATAATTCAGAGGATGATGACATCATTTGTCACACATACATAGCAGAGAACAGTGACAGTGAGGAGGTCATAAACTGATAAATATTTTCACCCTCATAGACCACATGGTCAGAATGCTCTGCCAGATGTGCTCCAGTGTTTAAGTCGTGTCGTTACGACAGTTCTTCAATCACTTTCTAGCACAGATGGCCACAGACAGAGCGATGCCTCCAATGGCTACTGCAGTGGCACCAAGCAGCCACTTCCAGCTCAAACCCCATGCTGACTTGGCCTGATGTTTGTGGGTGCTGGACGGGTTCTCCAACATCTTCTCATCCATGGCCTGGTGTTTGTGGGTGCTGGACGGGTTCTCCAACATCTTCTCATCATCCTCACTGTGCTTCTTCATCACCGTGGAGACCTCATCGCGGATCGTGTTGTTGAGTGGCTTCAGGTCTCTGCGCTGATCAAGAACATTTCCTTGCTCCCTCTTGCAGGTGGCCAGATCAATCTCAGTGGGGGGCAGCAGCTTCAGGCCTGGAGCATCAGTAGCTTCCAGCAGCGTAACTTCAAACTCAGCCTTTGACGGAACCTGGATGATCGCCTTCTCTCCCATTCCCATGAGTTGCACCGCCACATCCAGTGCCCGGATCACTTCTCCAGCTCCCAGAGTGAACGACAACTCCGACAGCTCCTCGACCAGCGTCCCATCCAACAGACGTGTTTTTAGATTAATCTTCACAATCTGTCCAAGATGTGGCCAACTGTCTCTTCCTCCTCCAGCCTGCAGCACCTTTTTCATTAGCAGATTACTTCCAAAGATATCTAACCACTCATCAGCAGGTGGTTGGGGGTCAGTTTCTCTCCTCATGGACTGATCCATGACAATCTTATTCCCACTCTTCACGACTGGTGCACTGTCACTGCTTTGTAAACAACCTGAAACACAAGAAAACATATTATAAATAGATTACCATTATTAGCTGGCAGCTTCTGAGCAGGGTTGGGGTCAGTAATAATTGCAATCATGTAATTGATAATTAATTACAAAGATGGTGTAGTTATAATTGTAATTGTAATTTTAAAAATCTGGTGCTGTCATAATCTCATTAAATTCTAGTTGAGTTCAGATAATTTACTTTGTGATTGTAATTGCCTTCAAAATTCTATAAAAAAGTCAATTATTTGTTCTACACATATGTAGTTAACAATTATTAAAATGTTTATATCAAGCTTTCCCACATTTTACCATTTTAAAAGTGTATTTTACAACTGACTTAAGACTTGTTATCATATGAGATGCTAACAGAAAGCTAACACAAGAGAAAGGTTAACTTTTATTAGGTTATCTATTTCAGGTTGAGTATTTCTGAATAATTGTAAAGTAAATGAGAACGTAATGTAATTGTAATTGGATTTCTGAGGCAAAAAATAAATAAATTGTGATTCAATTGTAATGGGAAAAATTGCTGGTCACTGTAATCATAATTGACTTGTTAGATTGTCCTCTGTGCCAAAAGATGGTATGAGACTTACCGTTTAAGAACAGCTTAGGGAAGGATGTTAATTCTGGGACGTATCAGTCTTTCTTTGAATCAGGGGCTGTTCCAGCTGTTTCCTATTCTCTCCTATCTGCAGCTTTGGGCTTTCACACTCTGTCTGTGTTTTTTCTCCTGAGGAAGTATCTGCTCTATGAGCTCTGCCTTTCAAGTTCTATCTTTCAAGTTCTGCCTTTCAAGTTCTGCCTTTCAAGTTCTGCCTTTCAAGTTAAGCCTTTCAAGTTCTGCCTTTTGTCAACGGTTGTTCTAAACTCCTCAGTTGCCACGGTTACGTGATGTTTTTTTTAATTCAGAATGAGTTATTCTGCATTAAATCATTCTGCTTCATGTTTACATGGTAATAGTAATTCCAGAACTGAGGTTTACATGGAAAACCGGTTCATTCAGCTTTATTTAATTCCACTTTAGGTCTGGGGGTTGGGAAGGCTGTGATTGGACAGGGGGCGAACATGACGTATCACGTCTATTGGGAAAAACACACAACCAACATGTTATTGTCGGCTGTAACACAGAAGACCACACATGAGAAGTGTTTTCACCTTTATTTTGATTGTTGTATTGAAGCAACAGCTCAACAGTAACTCACTTTTGTCCACGGAGCAGAAGAGATAGAAACTGATCACCAGTAAATAAAGTCCAGTAAAACTCTGTAAAACAAAAACCAGGAATAAATAGTTGCTTCCTGATAAAGATAGTAGCTCTAAAAATGGTTACAATGATAAACTTGGTGATATTACAGCCTGTGCAGCAGTATGGGGACGCATGTCCGGGTCTTAGTATCACCCGTCTGATGAAACCTGTTCCGTTTGCTGATCTCCATGTGTGTGATAAGTCCATGTGTCCGTGTTAATGTCAGCATGTTTTTGCCTCCGTCCATTCCCTTTTTTCATTATATTCATGGCTAAAAACGCTCTTATTAAATAGTGTCAGTGTCATACCACAGAGAGAAGCTGTGACTGAGAACATCCTCTACATCAGAGGTCTCATTCTCGTGGCCGCAGAACAATGTGAAAATGTAATGTTAGTGAAGCCGTATGTTTTATACTGTAATGTAATGACGTGACTCGAGCTGTTATCAAAGATTTTGAGCCTTTAATGGAAGTCCTTAAAACATCATGTACCCCTCATTCTCTGCTGACGCCCACCCTTCCCCAGCCTCCCAGCCAATCAACGCGCAGAACACATGTAAACAGAGGCGAACATTGGCAGAGAAAGCTGCACGTAACGATGCTTCAAATGCCATGGGAAACCACAACACGTGTTAAACATTGAATAAACTACACGTGGAACATAACTCAGTAACATAGGACCTAGTCTGTTACAATATGAATGGCACTTTACAGCATTGTGCATTGACGATGTCACCAAGGGAAGCACACCACCGATAGAGCCCCCCACCCAGCCAGCTCGCACCCGCGTCTCGCTCCTCTAGTCTTACCACTGCACAGAGAGTCATGTCAATGAAGTGTACCAATGAGGACATTGACAAGGAACATATGGTTCAGCTGTCTCCTGGCCATCTTCTTCTTTCAAATAGCTGGGAATCTGTTGAGATGCATGTATTTGATGAGTTCCTGCTGACTCTTGCATCCAACCAAATCAAACCTTCTTCTCATCTGGACAATGACAATGGAAGCGTTAAGGAGCCAAGTCTAGATTGGGGAGAAGAACTCAATCTTGATTCAGGAATCTTCACCCTTCCTCATTGTTGTGATGAAAATCTGGAACCAGTTTCCTCAGTGAAGGGACCTGTGGTAGAAGACGTCCCCATCCCCGCCCCCAAGAGGTTTAGGAACGTTAGGAAGTTCTTTTCCAGAATTCGAAAAATGTTTTTAGGCTGCTTCTCTTCCTCCGTGCAGGAGTAAATCTATGTAGC
Source organism: Gouania willdenowi (assembly GCF_900634775.1). NCBI lineage: Eukaryota > Metazoa > Chordata > Actinopteri > Blenniiformes > Gobiesocidae > Gouania > Gouania willdenowi. Next base: position 30,240,669 of record NC_041055.1, on the reverse strand, counting down.
ACATTTTATAATAAATACAATGTTATTTAACAGAACAATCCACTCCTGTCCTCATATGTGTCCTTTAGCCATAACATAACATTATTGTAAGAATGGCCTCATGTGTAGCCTTAAAAAGTAGTCCAAGTTTCCAAAAATGCAGTCAAGTGTATTTATTTACAGTGAAAAAAAGTGCATCAGTATTTCTGTTTTCACAACATTTCATATGAAAATTGTGTGTTCACATTGTTATGTCTAAGGTGGGCCCATAATAGAAATATAAGGTTTCATTAGCCAGGACAGAAATGAAGCTGTTAATAGGGGTTGGTCAGTGACAATTCATATAAGCAAATAGTATGGTATAGTGGCTTCTTTGATGGAAATATTTGTATTGGTTGATAATTTATTTTTTCCTTCAAAAGTCAGTTTTAGTCAAGTTATTGACATTTTCTTAGAAGTCCTAATTTTAGATCAAAGCTCCACAAATGGCATTACACAGTGAAGGATCTGATAAAAGCACTTTGGTGTTTGGTTTGCTCACAGGTTCCAGTCAGTTTTGATTTCTGGTTATTGTTTACTGGTATTAAATGTTGTAAGAATTGTGTTACAATAAATATCATTTTAGACAATGTTGATATTTTTGTTTTCTTTCCACATTAATAAACACATTTGGATAATGTTCTTAAACAACTGATTCTTTTCATTTTTCTTTATTGTACATTATATTAACTGTCATCAATGCCTTTAATTGTAAAACAATATATTTTCCCTTTGGTCTGTATTTCCATCGTAAGTTTGGTCTTAAATTTTCTTAAGGTGGTATTAAAAAGTCATAAATATATATTCTTATATTCTTCTTACCTGTAGTCACCCTGTATTTATCATCATCATGCTTGTAACCTATGTGAATAGATGCTTGTAAAATAAAAATGTACACATTGTTTTTTTTTTTTTACATTTAAACTTTTATTGAACCTCAATTTAAGATGCACTCCTGGCAAACAAACATATTCATATTAATAATTCAGAGGATGATGACATCATTTGTCACACATACATAGCAGAGAACAGAGAGTGACAGTGAGGAGGTCATAAACTGATAAATATTTTCACCCTCATAGACCACATGGTCAGAATGCTCTGCCAGATGTGCTCCAGTGTTTAAGTCGTGTCGTTACGACAGTTCTTCAATCACTTTCTAGCACAGATGGCCACAGACAGAGCGATGCCTCCAATGGCTACTGCAGTGGCACCAAGCAGCCACTTCCAGCTCAAACCCCATGCTGACTTGGCCTGATGTTTGTGGGTGCTGGACGGGTTCTCCAACATCTTCTCATCCATGGCCTGGTGTTTGTGGGTGCTGGACGGGTCCTCCAACATCTTCTCATCCATGGCCTGGTGTTTGTGGGTGCTGGACGGGTTCTCCAACATCTTCTCATCATCCTCACTGTGCTTCTTCATCACCGTGGAGACCTCATCGCGGATCGTGTTGTTGAGTGGCTTCAGGTCTCTGCGCTGATCAAGAACATTGCCTTGCTCCCTCTTGCAGGTGGCCAGATCAATCTCAGTGGGGGACAGCAGCTTCAGGCCTGGAGCATCAGTAGCTTCCAGCAGCGTAACTTCAAACTCAGCCTTTGACGGAACCTGGATGATTGCCTTCTCTCCCATTCCCATGAGTTGCACCGCCACATCCAGTGCCCGGATCACTTCTCCAGCTCCCAGAGTGAACGACAACTCCGACAGCTCCTCGACCAGCGTCCCATCCAACAGACGTGTTTTTAGATTAATCTTCACAATCTGTCCAAGATGTGGCCAACTGTCTCCTCCTCCTCCAGCCTGCAGCACCTTTTTCATTAGCAGATTACTTCCAAAGATATCTAACCACTCATCAGCAGGTGGTTGGGGGTCAGTTTCTCTCCTCATGGACTGATCCATGACAATCTTATTCCCACTCTTCACGACTGGTGCACTGTCACTGCTTTGTAAACAACCTGAAACACAAGAAAACATATTATAAATAGATTACCATTATTAGCTGGCAGCTTCTGAGCAGGGTTGGGGTCAGTAATAATTGCAATCATGTAATTGATAATTAATTACAAAGATGGTGTAGTTATAATTGTAATTGTAATTTTAAAAATCTGGTGCTGTCATAATCTCATTAAATTCTAGTTGAGTTCAGATAATTTACTTTGTCATTGTAATTGCCTTCAAAATTCTATAAAAAAGTCAATTATTTGTTCTACACATATGTAGTTAACAATTATTAAAATGTTTATATCAAGCTTTCCCACATTTTACCATTTTAAAAGTGTATTTTACAACTGACTTAAGACTTGTTATCATATGAGATGCTAACAGAAAGCTAACACAAGAGAAAGGTTAACTTTTATTAGGTTATCTATTTCAGGTTGAGTATTTCTGAATAATTGTAAAGTAAATGAGAACGTAATGTAATTGTAATTGGATTTCTGAGGCAAAAAATCAATAAATTGTGATTCAATTGTAATGGGAAAAATTGCTGGTCACTGTAATCATAATTGACTTGTTAGATTGTCCTCTGTGCCAAAAGATGGTATGAGACTTACCGTTTAAGAACAGCTTAGGGAAGGATGTTAATTCTGGGACGTATCAGTCTTTCTTTGAATCAGGGGCTGTTCCAGCTGTTTCCTATTCTCTCCTATCTGCAGCTTTGGGCTTTCACACTCTGTCTGTGTTTTTTCTCCTGAGGAAGTATCTGCTCTATGAGCTCTGCCTTTCAAGTTCTATCTTTCAAGTTCTGCCTTTCAAGTTCTGCCTTTCAAGTTAAGCCTTTCAAGTTCTGCCTTTTGTCAACGGTTGTTCTAAACTCCTCAGTTGCCACGGTTACGTGATGTTTTTTTAATTCAGAATGAGTTATTCTGCATTAAATCATTCTGCTTCATGTTTACATGGTAATAGTAATTCCAGAACTGAGGTTTACATGGAAAACCGGTTCATTCAGCTTTATTTAATTCCACTTTAGGTCTGGGGGTTGGGAAGGCTGTGATTGGACAGGGGGCGAACATGACGTATCACGTCTATTGGGAAAAACACACAACCAACATGTTATTGTCGGCTGTAACACAGAAGACCACACATGAGAAGTGTTTTCACCTTTATTTTGATTGTTGTATTGAAGCAACAGCTCAACAGTAACTCACTTTTGTCCACGGAGCAGAAGAGATAGAAACTGATCACCAGTAAATAAAGTCCAGTAAAACTCTGTAAAACAAAAACCAGGAATAAATAGTTGCTTCCTGATAAAGATAGTAGCTCTAAAAATGGTTACAATGATAAACTTGGTGATATTACAGCCTGTGCAGCAGTATGGGGACGCATGTCCGGGTCTTAGTATCACCCGTCTGATGAAACCTGTTCCGTTTGCTGATCTCCATGTGTGTGATAAGTCCATGTGTCCGTGTTAATGTCAGCATGTTTTTGCCTCCGTCCATTCCCTTTTTTCATTATATTCATGGCTAAAAACGCTCTTATTAAATAGTGTCAGTGTCATACCACAGAGAGAAGCTGTGACTGAGAACATCCTCTACATCAGAGGTCTCATTCTCGTGGCCGCAGAACAATGTGAAAATGTAATGTTAGTGAAGCCGTATGTTTTATACTGTAATGTAATGACGTGACTCGAGCTGTTATCAAAGATTTTGAGCCTTTAATGGAAGTCCTTAAAACATCATGTACCCCTCATTCTCTGCTGACGCCCACCCTTCCCCAGCCTCCCAGCCAATCAACGCGCAGAACACATGTAAACAGAGGCGAACATTGGCAGAGAAAGCTGCACGTAACGATGCTTCAAATGCCATGGGAAACCACAACACGTGTTAAACATTGAATAAACTACACGTGGAACATAACTCAGTAACATAGGACCTAGTCTGTTACAATATGAATGGCACTTTACAGCATTGTGCATTGACGATGTCACCAAGGGAAGCACACCACCGATAGAGCCCCCCACCCAGCCAGCTCGCACCCGCCGTCTCGCTCCTCTAGTCTTACCACTGCACAGAGAGTCATGTCAATGAAGTGTACCAATGAGGACATTGACAAGGAACATATGGTTCAGCTGTCTCCTGGCCATCTTCTTCTTTCAAATAGCTGGGAATCTGTTGAGATGCATGTATTTGATGAGTTCCTGCTGACTCTTGCATCCAACCAAATCAAACCTTCTTCTCATCTGGACAATGACAATGGAAGCGTTAAGGAGCCAAGTCTAGATTGGGGAGAAGAACTCAATCTTGATTCAGGAATCTTCACCCTTCCTCATTGTTGTGATGAAAATCTGGAACCAGTTTCCTCAGTGAAGGGACCTGTGGTAGAAGACGTCCCCATCCCCGCCCCCAAGAGGTTTAGGAACGTTAGGAAGTTCTTTTCCAGAATTCGAAAAATGTTTTTAGGCTGCTTCTCTTCCTCCGTGCAGGAGTAAATCTATGTAGCACATTTTATAATAAATACAATGTTATTTAACAGAACAATCCACTCCTGTCCTCATATGTGTCCTTTAGCCATAACATAACATTATTGTAAGAATGGCCTCATGTGTAGCCTTAAAAAGTAGTCCAAGTTTCCAAAAATGCAGTCAAGTGTATTTATTTACAGTGAAAAAAAGTGCATCAGTATTTCTGTTTTCACAACATTTCATATGAAAATTGTGTGTTCACATTGTTATGTCTAAGGTGGGCCCATAATAGAAATATAAGGTTTCATTAGCCAGGACAGAAATGAAGCTGTTAATAGGGGTTGGTCAGTGACAATTCATATAAGCAAATAGTATGGTATAGTGGCTTCTTTGATGGAAATATTTGTATTGGTTGATAATTTATTTTTTCCTTCAAAAGTCAGTTTTAGTCAAGTTATTGACATTTTCTTAGAAGTCCTAATTTTAGATCAAAGCTCCACAAATGGCATTACACAGTGAAGGATCTGATAAAAGCACTTTGGTGTTTGGTTTGCTCACAGGTTCCAGTCAGTTTTGATTTCTGGTTATTGTTTACTGGTATTAAATGTTGTAAGAATTGTGTTACAATAAATATCATTTTAGACAATGTTGATATTTTTGTTTTCTTTCCACATTAATAAACACATTTGGATAATGTTCTTAAACAACTGATTCTTTTCATTTTTCTTTATTGTACATTATATTAACTGTCATCAATGCCTTTAATTGTAAAACAATATATTTTCCCTTTGGTCTGTATTTCCATCGTAAGTTTGGTCTTAAATTTTCTTAAGGTGGTATTAAAAAGTCATAAATATATATTCTTATATTCTTCTTACCTGTAGTCACCCTGTATTTATCATCATCATGCTTGTAACCTATGTGAATAGATGCTTGTAAAATAAAAATGTACACATTGTTTTTTTTTTTTACATTTAAACTTTTATTGAACCTCAATTTAAGATGCACTCCTGGCAAACAAACATATTCATATTAATAATTCAGAGGATGATGACATCATTTGTCACACATACATAGCAGAGAACAGTGACAGTGAGGAGGTCATAAACTGATAAATATTTTCACCCTCATAGACCACATGGTCAGAATGCTCTGCCAGATGTGCTCCAGTGTTTAAGTCGTGTCGTTACGACAGTTCTTCAATCACTTTCTAGCACAGATGGCCACAGACAGAGCGATGCCTCCAATGGCTACTGCAGTGGCACCAAGCAGCCACTTCCAGCTCAAACCCCATGCTGACTTGGCCTGATGTTTGTGGGTGCTGGACGGGTTCTCCAACATCTTCTCATCCATGGCCTGGTGTTTGTGGGTGCTGGACGGGTTCTCCAACATCTTCTCATCATCCTCACTGTGCTTCTTCATCACCGTGGAGACCTCATCGCGGATCGTGTTGTTGAGTGGCTTCAGGTCTCTGCGCTGATCAAGAACATTGCCTTGCTCCCTCTTGCAGGTGGCCAGATCAATCTCAGTGGGGGGCAGCAGCTTCAGGCCTGGAGCATCAGTAGCTTCCAGCAGCGTAACTTCAAACTCAGCCTTTGACGGAACCTGGATGATCGCCTTCTCTCCCATTCCCATGAGTTGCACCGCCACATCCAGTGCCCGGATCACTTCTCCAGCTCCCAGAGTGAACGACAACTCCGACAGCTCCTCGACCAGCGTCCCATCCAACAGACGTGTTTTTAGATTAATCTTCACAATCTGTCCAAGATGTGGCCAACTGTCTCTTCCTCCTCCAGCCTGCAGCACCTTTTTCATTAGCAGATTACTTCCAAAGATATCTAACCACTCATCAGCAGGTGGTTGGGGGTCAGTTTCTCTCCTCATGGACTGATCCATGACAATCTTATTCCCACTCTTCACGACTGGTGCACTGTCACTGCTTTGTAAACAACCTGAAACACAAGAAAACATATTATAAATAGATTACCATTATTAGCTGGCAGCTTCTGAGCAGGGTTGGGGTCAGTAATAATTGTACTCATGTAATTGATAATTAATTACAAAGATGGTGTAGTTATAATTGTAATTGTAATTTTAAAAATCTGGTGCTGTCATAATCTCATTAAATTCTAGTTGAGTTCAGATAATTTACTTTGTGATTGTAATTGCCTTCAAAATTCTATAAAAAAGTCAATTATTTGTTCTACACATATGTAGTTAACAATTATTAAAATGTTTATATCAAGCTTTCCCACATTTTACCATTTTAAAAGTGTATTTTACAACTGACTTAAGACTTGTTATCATATGAGATGCTAACAGAAAGCTAACACAAGAGAAAGGTTAACTTTTATTAGGTTATCTATTTCAGGTTGAGTATTTCTGAATAATTGTAAAGTAAATGAGAACGTAATGTAATTGTAATTGGATTTCTGAGGCAAAAAATCAATAAATTGTGATTCAATTGTAATGGGAAAAATTGCTGGTCACTGTAATCATAATTGACTTGTTAGATTGTCCTCTGTGCCAAAAGATGGTATGAGACTTACCGTTTAAGAACAGCTTAGGGAAGGATGTTAATTCTGGGACGTATCAGTCTTTCTTTGAATCAGGGGCTGTTCCAGCTGTTTCCTATTCTCTCCTATCTGCAGCTTTGGGCTTTCACACTCTGTCTGTGTTTTTTCTCCTGAGGAAGTATCTGCTCTATGAGCTCTGCCTTTCAATTTCTATCTTTCAAGTTCTGCCTTTCAAGTTCTGCCTTTCAAGTTAAGCCTTTCAAGTTCTGCCTTTTGTCAGCGGTTGTTCTAAACTCCTCAGTTGCCACGGTTACTTGATGTTTTTTTTAATTCAGAATGAGTTATTCTGCATTAAATCATTCTGCTTCATGTTTACATGGTAATAGTAATTCCAGAACTGAGGTTTACATGGAAAACCGGTTCATTCAGCTTTATTTAATTCCACTTTAGGTCTGGGGGTTGGGAAGGCTGTGATTGGACAGGGGGCGAACATGACGTATCACGTCTATTGGGAAAAACACACAACCAACATGTTATTGTCGGCTGTAACACAGAAGACCACACATGAGAAGTGTTTTCACCTTTATTTTGATTGTTGTATTGAAGCAACAGCTCAACAGTAACTCACTTTTGTCCACGGAGCAGAAGAGATAGAAACTGATCACCAGTAAATAAAGTCCAGTAAAACTCTGTAAAACAAAAACCAGGAATAAATAGTTGCTTCCTGATAAAGATAGTAGCTCTAAAAATGGTTACAATGATAAACTTGGTGATATTACAGCCTGTGCAGCAGTATGGGGACGCATGTCCGGGTCTTAGTATCACCCGTCTGATGAAACCTGTTCCGTTTGCTGATCTCCATGTGTGTGATAAGTCCATGTGTCCGTGTTAATGTCAGCATGTTTTTGCCTCCGTCCATTCCCTTTTTTCATTATATTCATGGCTAAAAACGCTCTTATTAAATAGTGTCAGTGTCATACCACAGAGAGAAGCTGTGACTGAGAACATCCTCTACATCAGAGGTCTCATTCTCGTGGCCGCAGAACAATGTGAAAATGTAATGTTAGTGAAGCCGTATGTTTTATACTGTAATGTAATGACGTGACTCGAGCTGTTATCAAAGATTTTGAGCCTTTAATGGAAGTCCTTAAAACATCATGTACCCCTCATTCTCTGCTGACGCCCACCCTTCCCCAGCCTCCCAGCCAATCAACGCGCAGAACACATGTAAACAGAGGCGAACATTGGCAGAGAAAGCTGCACGTAACGATGCTTCAAATGCCATGGGAAACCACAACACGTGTTAAACATTGAATAAACTACACGTGGAACATAACTCAGTAACATAGGACCTAGTCTGTTACAATATGAATGGCACTTTACAGCATTGTGCATTGACGATGTCACCAAGGGAAGCACACCACCGATAGAGCCCCCCACCCAGCCAGCTCGCACCCGCCGTCTCGCTCCTCTAGTCTTACCACTGCACAGAGAGTCATGTCAATGAAGTGTACCAATGAGGACATTGACAAGGAACATATGGTTCAGCTGTCTCCTGGCCATCTTCTTCTTTCAAATAGCTGGGAATCTGTTGAGATGCATGTATTTGATGAGTTCCTGCTGACTCTTGCATCCAACCAAATCAAACCTTCTTCTCATCTGGACAATGACAATGGAAGCGTTAAGGAGCCAAGTCTAGATTGGGGAGAAGAACTCAATCTTGATTCAGGAATCTTCACCCTTCCTCATTGTTGTGATGAAAATCTGGAACCAGTTTCCTCAGTGAAGGGACCTGTGGTAGAAGACGTCCCCATCCCCGCCCCCAAGAGGTTTAGGAACGTTAGGAAGTTCTTTTCCAGAATTCGAAAAATGTTTTTAGGCTGCTTCTCTTCCTCCGTGCAGGAGTAAATCTATGTAGCACATTTTATAATAAATACAATGTTATTTAACAGAACAATCCACTCCTGTCCTCATATGTGTCCTTTAGCCATAACATAACATTATTGTAAGAATGGCCTCATGTGTAGCCTTAAAAAGTAGTCCAAGTTTCCAAAAATGCAGTCAAGTGTATTTATTTACAGTGAAAAAAAGTGCATCAGTATTTCTGTTTTCACAACATTTCATATGAAAATTGTGTGTTCACATTGTTATGTCTAAGGTGGGCCCATAATAGAAATATAAGGTTTCATTAGCCAGGACAGAAATGAAGCTGTTAATAGGGGTTGGTCAGTGACAATTCATATAAGCAAATAGTATGGTATAGTGGCTTCTTTGATGGAAATATTTGTATTGGTTGATAATTTATTTTTTCCTTCAAAAGTCAGTTTTAGTCAAGTTATTGACATTTTCTTAGAAGTCCTAATTTTAGATCAAAGCTCCACAAATGGCATTACACAGTGAAGGATCTGATAAAAGCACTTTGGTGTTTGGTTTGCTCACAGGTTCCAGTCAGTTTTGATTTCTGGTTATTGTTTACTGGTATTAAATGTTGTAAGAATTGTGTTACAATAAATATCATTTTAGACAATGTTGATATTTTTGTTTTCTTTCCACATTAATAAACACATTTGGATAATGTTCTTAAACAACTGATTCTTTTCATTTTTCTTTATTGTACATTATATTAACTGTCATCAATGCCTTTAATTGTAAAACAATATATTTTCGCTTTGGTCTGTATTTCCATCGTAAGTTTGGTCTTAAATTTTCTTAAGGTGGTATTAAAAAGTCATAAATATATATTCTTGTATTCTTCTTACCTGTAGTCACCCTGTATTTATCATCATCATGCTTGTAACCTATGTGAATAGATGCTTGTAAAATAAAAATGTACACATTGTTTTTTTTTTTTACATTTAAACTTTTATTGAACCTCAATTTAAGATGCACTCCTGGCAAACAAACATATTCATATTAATAATTCAGAGAATGATGACATCATTTGTCACACAAACATAGCAGAGAACAGTGACAGTGAGGAGGTCATAAACTGATAAATATTTTCACCCTCATAGACCACATGGTCAGAATGCTCTGCCAGATGTGCTCCAGTGTTTAAGTCGTGTCGTTACGACAGTTCTTCAATCACTTTCTAGCACAGATGGCCACAGACAGAGCGATGCCTCCAATGGCTACTGCAGTGGCACCAAGCAGCCACTTCCAGCTCAAACCCCATGCTGACTTGGCCTGATGTTTGTGGGTGCTGGACGGGTTCTCCAACATCTTCTCATCCATGGCCTGATGTTTGTGGGTGCTGGACGGGTTCTCCAACATCTTCTCATCCATGGCCTGGTGTTTGTGGGTGCTGGACGGGTTCTCCAACATCTTCTCATCATCCTCACTGTGCTTCTTCATCACCGTGGAGACCTCATCGCGGATCGTGTTGTTGAGTGGCTTCAGGTCTCTGCGCTGATCAAGAACATTTCCTTGCTCCCTCTTGCAGGTGGCCAGATCAATCTCAGTGGGGGGCAGCAGCTTCAGGCCTGGAGCATCAGTAGCTTCCAGCAGCGTAACTTCAAACTCAGCCTTTGACGGAACCTGGATGATCGCCTTCTCTCCCATTCCCATGAGTTGCACCGCCACATCCAGTGCCCGGATCACTTCTCCAGCTCCCAGAGTGAACGACAACTCCGACAGCTCCTCGACCAGCGTCCCATCCAACAGACGTGTTTTTAGATTAATCTTCACAATCTGTCCAAGATGTGGCCAACTGTCTCTTCCTCCTCCAGCCTGCAGCACCTTTTTCATTAGCAGATTACTTCCAAAGATATCTAACCACTCATCAGCAGGTGGTTGGGGGTCAGTTTCTCTCCTCATGGACTGATCCATGACAATCTTATTCCCACTCTTCACGACTGGTGCACTGTCACTGCTTTGTAAACAACCTGAAACACAAGAAAACATATTATAAATAGATTACCATTATTAGCTGGCAGCTTCTGAGCAGGGTTGGGGTCAGTAATAATTGTAATCATGTAATTGATAATTAATTACAAAGATGGTGTAGTTATAATTGTAATTGTAATTTTAAAAATCTGGTGCTGTCATAATCTCATTAAATTCTAGTTGAGTTCAGATAATTTACTTTGTCATTGTAATTGCCTTCAAAATTCTATAAAAAAGTCAATTATTTGTTCTACATATATGTAGTTAACAATTATTAAAATGTTTATATCAAGCTTTCCCACATTTTACCATTTTAAAAGTGTATTTTACAACTGACTTAAGACTTGTTATCATATGAGATGCTAACAGAAAGCTAACACAAGAGAAAGGTTAACTTTTATTAGGTTATCTATTTCAGGTTGAGTATTTCTGAATAATTGTAAAGTAAATGAGAACGTAATGTAATTGTAATTGGATTTCTGAGGCAAAAAATAAATAAATTGTGATTCAATTGTAATGGGAAAAATTGCTGGTCACTGTAATCATAATTGACTTGTTAGATTGTCCTCTGTGCCAAAAGATGGTATGAGACTTACCGTTTAAGAACAGCTTAGGGAAGGATGTTAATTCTGGGACGTATCAGTCTTTCTTTGAATCAGGGGCTGTTCCAGCTGTTTCCTATTCTCTCCTATCTGCAGCTTTGGGCTTTCACACTCTGTCTGTGTTTTTTCTCCTGAGGAAGTATCTGCTCTATGAGCTCTGCCTTTCAAGTTCTATCTTTCAAGTTCTGCCTTTCAAGTTCTGCCTTTCAAGTTCTGCCTTTCAAGTTCTATCTTTCAAGTTCTGCCTTTCAAGTTCTGCCTTTCAAGTTAAGTCTTTCAAGTTCTGCCTTTTGTCAACGGTTGTTCTAAACTCCTCAGTTGCCACGGTTACGTGATGTTTTTTTTTAATTCAGAATGAGTTATTCTGCATTAAATCATTCTGCTTCATGTTTACATGGTAATAGTAATTCCAGAACTGAGGTTTACATGGAAAACCGGTTCATTCAGCTTTATTTAATTCCACTTTAGGTCTGGGGGTTGGGAAGGCTGTGATTGGACAGGGGGCGAACATGACGTATCACGTCTATTGGGAAAAACACACAACCAACATGTTATTGTCGGCTGTAACACAGAAGACCACACATGAGAAGTGTTTTCACCTTTATTTTGATTGTTGTATTGAAGCAACAGCTCAACAGTAACTCACTTTTGTCCACGGAGCAGAAGAGATAGAAACTGATCACCAGTAAATAAAGTCCAGTAAAACTCTGTAAAACAAAAACCAGGAATAAATAGTTGCTTCCTGATAAAGATAGTAGCTCTAAAAATGGTTACAATGATAAACTTGGTGATATTACAGCCTGTGCAGCAGTATGGGGACGCATGTCCGGGTCTTAGTATCACCCGTCTGATGAAACCTGTTCCGTTTGCTGATCTCCATGTGTGTGATAAGTCCATGTGTCCGTGTTAATGTCAGCATGTTTTTGCCTCCGTCCATTCCCTTTTTTCATTATATTCATGGCTAAAAACGCTCTTATTAAATAGTGTCAGTGTCATACCACAGAGAGAAGCTGTGACTGAGAACATCCTCTACATCAGAGGTCTCATTCTCGTGGCCGCAGAACAATGTGAAAATGTAATGTTAGTGAAGCCGTATGTTTTATACTGTAATGTAATGACGTGACTCGAGCTGTTATCAAAGATTTTGAGCCTTTAATGGAAGTCCTTAAAACATCGTGTACCCCTCATTCTCTGCTGACGCCCACCCTTCCCCAGCCTCCCAGCCAATCAACGCGCAGAACACATGTAAACAGAGGCGAACATTGGCAGAGAAAGCTGCACGTAACGATGCTTCAAATGCCATGGGAAACCACAACACGTGTTAAACATTGAATAAACTACACGTGGAACATAACTCAGTAACATAGGACCTAGTCTGTTACAATATGAATGGCACTTTACAGCATTGTGCATTGACGATGTCACCAAGGGAAGCACACCACCGATAGAGCCCCCCACCCAGCCAGCTCGCACCCGCCGTCTCGCTTCCGAGGCTGGGGGCTCATAGGGGACCTACTCGTCTCGGTTATCATCAACGAAACATCGGTGTTGGCTGGAACGTACAGCTGATTCCATGGGGTTATTATAGAAAATAAAAGCCTCTGTGGCTGCATCCCATGGTTTGTATCGGCTATAATCGGCTAATGTCCCACCGTCCCGACGGATAGTAAACGCCCCACTGGCGATTGCCTTTTTTCCGCTCTCTATCTCTGTACTATCTACCATCTAGAAATGTCATGATGTTCATGTCATCACAAAATACATGAACATTGAGCACAAAAAGAAAAAGTGGTTCATTATCCACCTCATTGTCGTCGGAAGAAAAAGCGGAAATGACGTTCTCCATGCGTCTGGTTGGCTAAAGACGTGACTTTAACTGTATTGCTGGGAGAGCGACAGCAATTAGCTGATGTCATGTCATGTTGGATTTTCTGCAGATACACTTTTTAAGTTTTTGGTTGAAATGTCATGCCAGAAATTAAGATCTTAACGAAATAACCAAAGAATGACGGGTATTGTCGACCCTAGTCTCTCTGGTGCCCTAGGCCAGATTTTCTTTTGGACCTCTTATATTTTTTATACCACGTATTTGACATTTACATTATTGTTATATTATTATTATCAGAATAATTTCTAACACTTACATAGTGGTCTTCACCATATCCACAAAGATGCTTTACATAAGGAGAAAACATGAGCAAAATAACTTTTTTGACATTTTATTTACTTGTGATAAAAGAGTTTCACATACACATATAAAAGAACACAAACAAGTAAATAAAAGCTAATTTAAATATCTTAATAATTAATATTATTATAGTAAATCATTGCACAAAAACAAGATACAGATTAAAGATAGATAGATAGTGGTGAGTTGGCTCATCAAATATTATTTTTAATTTAAATACTAGTGACTACAATGTTTTACTATATTTCATTATGTGAAAAGATGCAAAACTTCCAGATTTAATATAATCTTACTTAAATTTTTGTAACGAACACGCATTAATTTACACAATTACAGTTCACAGAAGTATTGCACAAAGAAACTATTTATTAAAATAGTGTTATTTTCTGGTGGTGATTTATAAACAGCTTTAACCAACACAAGCTAAAAAAAAACCCATTCATTATATGGAAGAGATTTGTCTCAAAAATATTCACTAATACATATGGAGCCCTGGAGGTGACATGGATAAAAAAAAAAAAAAAGATCTCTAACTGTGACTTAATGATCTCGTAGTGCAACTTACTTATTATCTCACACTGTGAGTTACAGAGACTGGTTCTGGGTCAGAGTTTATCACAATGACATCATCCACAGTGCTGGATATTCATCTGTTTATTGATTTTTACTTTGAAAACGATTCAAAACATAAAAATATTAAAGATTTGTTTGCTAGACGGCACAACTTTAACATGAGTGATGGACAGGTAAAGATGATACTTTAGTTCTAGAGGACACAGTCGTCATAAAGCATAGCTTAGAGTCCTGGTTGAATTCATTAACAACAACTACAATACTACGGTAACTTCATGGATACCACCGATAGAGCCATGGATAGATTTTATTTAATGCTTTTCATAGACACTCAAAGCTCTTTACATTGATGTGCATCATTCTTTCACTCCACACACAGTGGTGGTAAGCTACTATTGTAGCCACAGCTGCCCTGGGGCAGACTGACAGAAGTGAGGCTACCATAGTGAACCATCGGTCCCTCTGACCACCACCAACACTCACTCACACACTACATTCATACGATGGATGTACATGGACTTGAAAATGGTTCTATTAGAGTTTTTCAGCGTTTCCTCGTCCCTACAGATGCAGACAATAGCCTTGATAGTCACTGACCCTCAAAGTAACACCACCAGTAATGTTACATACAGCACTAAGATAAGACTGTACAGTGAATAGTGAATGTGATCATGTCCCTCTGTCACACATTGATCCCACCTACCCACCCACCAACCACAGCATGGAAGGTCCAGTTGACAGAATGTTATATATGTCACTCACATGTACTACCCAAAACAATGTTTGACTGTTTGACCTACATAAAGATATTACATTAAAAAAGAAGAAAAACACTCATTTCCTTAAATGTGTATTTATGTAATTCACAACAATAAACAATACAAGGTTTTTTTTTTGTTTTTTTTTATCATGAAAGCCTAATATACTGTATTTCAAACAGAAGCATATTGCATCACTTGAAGAAAAAAAAAGAAATTCTGAGTAATTTTTTTGTGTTCAGACTTTAGGAGTAATTTATTTTTTGTTAATTTTTTCACTGTTTGTCGTACCATTTTTGACTACTTTTTTCTGTTTTCCGTGCTAGTGTTTTTCCCTTTTTTTCTTCTGTTTTTCATGCAATTCTTTTCTGTTTTCTGTGATAATTTCATTTTTTCTGACAATTTTTTTTTTAATTTTTTTGCTCATTTTTCCCCCTGTTTTTCAGACTAATTTTTTTCTGAGCTTAGAAAGCATTTGAAACAAGATACATTTATTTCTGTATTGAGAGCAAACATGGCCGGCTTGTTTACTTAGATGAAAGTGTACTTTAAACTTGGTTTGCTAACCCCAAGAGTGGGAGATAGTTCTATTTTTAACAAACAATAATAATAATGGACTCATTACAGAACTTTTAAACCCACCTTTTTAAACTTTTATTGTTTATTTTTTTATTTTTCTGTATTCTGTAAAGTGGCTTTGAGTCGCAAAAAAAAAGCGCGATATAAAATGTATATGTTTATATTTTTATGTATTAGTATAAGTCGTGCATCATTTCAGGTGATAATCATAGTTGACTGAGTGTTTTTGCAGCACCCTCCCCTCCTCCTGCTAGGGCACCCTGGGGTGCTGCTGCTTTACTCCTTTGCCTCACTTGGCTCGTCTTCACGCACGCGGACAGGAAGCTCGTTCTCTGCATTTTGCGTCGGCGACATTAAAAAGGACGCGTTGCCTTTAAGCAGAGCTCAGCGGTCTGTATCTACTGGCACAGACCGAGGCTGGTGCGTCTTTACCCGGTCCTAGAATCCACTGACACCCGGTCCTTCTACTTCTTTATAACCTGGATGGAACTAATCATCCTCGGTTTATGATCATGATTCTAAAAAGAAGCGATAGGATGTAGGTCTTTAAGCTGTGGGGGTTTTTCTGGCCCGTTTTTGACTGAAAATCTAGTCAAGGACGCGCACTTTGATCTTTGTTGGATCGTTGGATGAATCGTGGACTGCAGCAGCAGCAGACGTGTTATTTGATTGTTAATCTGAAAGAATTGCGGGTGGTGCTGAAATGCGTGTGAGGATGTGATCAGAGGGACATTATTGGCTTTATTCTCTCTCCACTGCCTCCATCCACTCACACTGAGCCGCTGATGATGCCTCGGACACTGCGGAGGGTGGTCCACATGATGCTGTTCTGTCCTCTGTCCAAAGGCCTGCAGGTAGGTGTGCTGTGCACAATGGGATTCTATTAAAATCACTGCTAGATGCACCGCATAGCCACGTCACAGAGGACTGTTCTCAAACTAAGGTTTGGTTTCAGTAACACAATGTGCAAACAACACAATAGAATTATATAGAATAGAACAATAATTAAAATAAATATAAATATGAGCAGAAGATTAGCAGATATAGTTACAGATTTTTAAAATGTATATTCAATTAAGAGAAAGCATTTACAATGATTTTAAATGGTGTGTTTCACGTTTATTATACCTTTTTTATTTTTATTTTTTTGAGTGGGTGCAATTTGGCGCCCCTCCAGCAGATGGCGCCATAGGCGGCCGCCTGTGTTGCCTGTCGGGAGGGCCGGCCCTGGACAGTCTCTAGATTCGAGCCACAATGTGTGTAACATATAACACAATTGATAATGTTGACTACAAAATGCATTTGCATCAATGCGTTCTTCATCCATCCATCATTTTCTGACCCGCTTGCTCCTTTTTTCAGGGTCACAGGGGTCACCTGGTGCATATCTCCAGCTCTCATTGGGCGTTAGGCAAGGGTACTCGTCATTTAATGTAGTATACTCATGATAACATCAGGTCGGTGGCCGCTTTCTGCTTAATTTTTGCTGCAGTACCATACATGAACTGCTGGGTGCAGTGTTGAAGAAGAAGAACCAAATTAAAGACAGGAAGAAGATGGTCACATGACTCGAGCGCCAAAAAATAACTTGTATTTTTGAAAGAACAACAAATTAATTCATATATACTTTGTACAGACACTGTTTTATTAGCCTGGAATTCATTCTAATCTCCTTGTATTATTCAATGTTTAATTAATACAGGCGATTAGTCTGGAAGCGCTCACCAGGCGTTTGAAACACGTGCAGAGTAACCCATCAAACGGTGAGCGGACGTAAATTTGCAGTGGCAGGGAGGCATTGCCCCCTAGTGGTCAAAAGTTTTCATTACAGGGTTTTCAAATTAATTCGAAAAAATACAATTCATAATTAATGTACATGATATACAAATATTTTAAGTGCCATGATACACAGTGACTGTAGAAAATGTATATGAGTTAATTTGTTGTTCTTTTAATAACACAAGTTATTTTTTGGCGCTCGAGTCATGTGACCTTCGTCTTCCTTTTAAGGTTACATAATTGAGTTTTTTTAATAGGATACATTTCGACTGCTTTGATTCTAACATATTACTGTTAGTTTCATGTCACAGATGTTAGTTCTACTTCAGGTGTGAAGTATAAGTTTTCAGTGAAATGGTCCCAAACTTTTGAGACTTTAGGTGAATCAACACTGCACCCAGCAGGTCATGTATGGTACTGCAGCAAAACTAAAGCAGAAAGTGTTCATCGGCCTGATTTTAGCATGAATTTACATTAATCGACGCATCGATGTAAATTTTTGTCGTCAACATTATCATTTATATTACTAATCCTTTATGCACTATTGTATATGTTACACACATTGTGGTTGGCAAGAATTTTGTGACGTTTGTATATAGATTCATTCACGTGAAAATCTGAAAAACACGTGAAAATTTGAAAAAATACCTGTGAAAATTGCGGATGTATTTGTGAATATTTTTGAGACAAATCTTTCCCCATACTCAAGCTGTCTGCTGGGGTTCCATAATATATATATATTTAAACTATAAATCATGTCGTATCATTACAAACATGCACATATTTAGTTTTTTGTTCATACTTTAAACACATTTTATGTTATATATGGTATTACATTGTGTTTAATTGAGGTGAGGATTTTAAACGGATCCTTGAAAAATGTTCTCCCCAGGTTTGGTTCCTTTTCTTTTTTACGCTGATCATAATTGTTGTTCTTGTTTGTTTTTTCTTCTGTTTCAAAGGGTCGACTCCCAGCCATTAAGGTCAAATACCTTCTCCTGGCGTGGCTGGGCATCCTGGTGGTCAGCTGGATTGTGTACATGCAGTACGCCTCTTACTCTGAACTCTGTCGTGGACACGTGTGCCAAATGGTTATTGTAAGTATTCCAGGTTTAATCAAACATTGGTGATGCATAATGTCTGTAAAATAGTTCTCAATTACTGAAATTCAATTACAATTAATCACAATTACTGCGCCTTTATTAAATAAGCCTATAAAACGTAACCTTCCTCTTGTGTTAGCTTTCTGTTAGCATCACTAATGATAACGGGTCAGTTTTGACCCACGTCTTAAATAAGCTGTAAAATACAATATTTTCAACTCCTACGTAATAGAAACACAGCAGTGTGTGGGATTGAATGTCTCTGCCAGTGAACACGCATGGTCAGCCGTTCTATTTCATCCTTTTCTGACATCCACCAGAGGATATATCCTCTCTCAGGTCATCAGGATCAAGCGTGACTTTGATGTTATTAATACTCGACCAACACATGCGTGACATGGAATGTTCAGCACTGAAAGTAGCACCACTAGCAGCAGGATTCATTCATTCATTCATCGTCTGACCCGCTTGTTCCTGTTCAGGGTCACGCTACCTGCTGGAGCCTATTTACAGCTCTCAATGGCCACCGTACCATAGTTCAGGGGTTCTCAACCTTGGGGCCAGAGCCCCATTTGAATTTGAATTTGAATGTATTGATTATTTAAAAGGGACAATGCACAGTAATAAACAGACATGCTGTAAATGAGCCAGATTTAGCCAAAAGAAGCTAGTTTTCATCTGGTGTCCCTGGCCTTATTTTAAAGAGCACCCTATAATGTAACAGGTGTTAAAAACAGAGAGAATACAACCATGGCAAAAGAGAACAAGTATGACATAATAATAATAATTACAGATTAAACAAAGCAGCAAGCGTGGACTAAAACTTCCACACAGTATGTTACAACAGAATCTGTGTACAGTTCTTTCTTTGGTCATTCCGTTTTAAAACCAAATCAAAATAACAAATTAACAGTGTGGTTATTTTTTTTTTACTGATTTAAAACCAAAACATAAATACAGAGAAACCAAAAACCAAATAAGCAGCATTTTTCTGTTTTGTTTTTAAATTTTTTTAAAACTTCTTCTGTTTGTGTGGTTTTTGGAAATTTACAGGGAAATTAGAGCGATAACTGAAGTCCCCTACACCTGGTTTCCCTCCCCAGGTCCTGGACCAGGTCTCCTCACACAATAGGACTGTTTAGGATTTATTTCAGCAGTTTTCTGGTTCTGCTCATGTTTTCATTCAGTCTGTGGATGTTTTAGCTCGTAAAAAGCTGCTCACGTTTATGTTTTGTTTTGCGGTGTTACGGTCCAAATAGTATCCAGATAACCAGGTGACTATTGACTGTGAGGCTGATCTGAGGAACAGTAGATGTTAGAACTTCTACCATTTGACACTTTTGCAAAAACAATTTCAGCTTTTTTGAGGGCAGTTAAAATGTTTATTTTGCACGTTATGAATACCGCTAACAGCAGCCGTCAACACACACGGAAGTTGATCACAAGAAACGTGGAGCACCAGTAGATTCATTACACCACCACTGATTCCACATATCATGTGCTTGTTTTAGGTAACATCCATTTTTTTGGTTTTGATTTATTTATGTATTAATAATAACGTGACTTATGCGTTGCTCCTTTTTCGTCCGGGAGCAAAAGTCCGTAGAGTCACCTGTTTATCTGGATACTATTTGGACCGTAACACTGGTCGGTAAAGTTGGCAGATATTCACAGATTCAGACTTCCAAATCAATAACTCTTTAACGAAACGTCATCAACACATAAATTACGTCTGTTGAAAATCCAGATGCCTTTTCATAAATAAATAATCTGCAATAAATGTCAGTAATATATTACCACCACAACCTGGATGCACAAATATTCACAAACTTGTTCCAGTTTCCTGTGTAGCTAATGTGTTTTTTTGTATGTTATCACAGTGCGATCACTACAAACGGGGAATAATATCCGGCTCCTCCTGTAAGGAACTGTGTGATCAGAGGACACTTACCTTTCATCACTGCATGTCCACCTCCTCTACACACCAGGTCAAATAAACACAGACTCACTCACTGTAGATACGCTAGAAATACTTATTTATCGCATGTTTCAAGCTCAAACTCTGCAGTTTTTAGGTTTTTATTTGATCTTTTTTTTTTTGTCGCAGGTTTACGTTGGACTGTGGAAGGAGAGACCTGTTGTTATTAAGTGTAACACTGAAGATCCAGTGAAAATCGATGGCGCTCCAGACTCGATTTTGCATCAGGAAATAAGTTTATTTGACAAACCAACGCGTGGAACCTCGATGGATGAGTTTAAGGAGATGCTGCATGATTTTCTCAAGGTCTCTCAACTCAACTACATTCAGTGACATGTGCAGGAAAAAAAACAGACTACTGTTTTCCTCATTTCCTCATTTTCCTCAACAGATTACTGTTTTCCTCATGGAAAAAAAAAAAAAAACAGATTACTGTTTTTTTTATGTTGGAACATGTGGAGGGACATCACACGTTAACACTTTTTTAAAGGGATCTTCGATATTAATTTAATCGCATTTTAAAAATGGGACTACTTTACAGTTTTAGAGCCTGTGTTCCTCCTTCTTGAAATCACGTGATTGATGATGTCACACGGCCCCACTTCCTGTAAACATCCCATTGTTTTCTATTGGAATGAAGCATTCAGCCTGATTTTTAGATCATTTAGCAGCTTTTTAGGTCAAAATCACAACTTGTGCTGCTTTTGGTTGCTCTAAATAACCAGGAAAAGTTAAAGATGCCGAGCTAAATTTCTTTTTTTTAACCAAAACTCCCACCCAAAAGGACTATTATCCTCATGGTTTGTATGTCTTCAACAGTCCTTGACTATTTGCTAACTTCAGACACCAGAGCATGTCAACACACTGTTAAATTCAGTATCTCAGTCGTAAAACCAGATTCTTAGATACTTTGTTCTATCACTAATAATCTAATCAATTGATGATGATGGACTAATGGAACCCACCTTGTTGGATGTTTCTGTCAATAAACCATCTACAAATACAACAAGAGACATTTTCTAGCTGCTGAAAGTACAATTATTAAATCTAAATTTCTAGCATAGGTCCCTAAAAACAGCAGAGCAATGATAGCGATTTCATAGATCAAGGTTTTTGATCTTTCTTTCTGGAGTTTATCAAAGAATCTTGTAACTATGACATGATAATCTTTAAATAAACCTTCTTCCCACAGGTTAACCTTGGGGACCAGCCATCACTGAACACCCTGGTGGACAGGGTCATAAATCTTGCTGACGTAAACTCCGATGGTAAAGTGTCACTCGCTGAAGCCAAATCCATCTGGGCTCTACTGCAGATTAACGAGTTCGTCCTGATGGTGGCGCTGGAGGAGAAGGAGCACACTCCCAAACTGCTGGGCTTCTGCGGTGACTTATACGTGACGGAGCGAGTGAGCCACAGCTCCCTCTACCCACTACAGGTGCCTCTTTATCTACAGGCTCTGGTCCCGGAGACTCTGAGCACGAGCTTCAACCACTGGCTCGCTCCGACCTGGCCTCGCAGGGCTCGCATTACCATCGGCCTTCTGGAATTCGTCGAGGAGGTTTTCCACGGTTCCTACGGGAGTTTCCTCATATGCGACGCTAATCCCTACCACGTGGGCTACAACGCTAAGTACGATTGCAAAATGGCTAATCTACGCAACGTGGCCTCCGAAGCGTTTGTGCGTGGGTTCCTGAAAGGAAAGCGATGCGAGACCAACGCAGACTGCACCTACGGCAAGGATTGCACGGCCACGTGCGATCGTCTGGTGAAGCAGTGCAACACGGAGGTCCTGCAACCTAATCTGGCCAAAGTGTGCATGCTGCTACAGGATTATTTGCTGTTTGGTGCGCCGTCAGACCTCCGAGGAGATCTAGAGAAGCAGCTGCGAACCTGCGTGACGCTCAGTGGTTTGGCAAGTCAAATGGAAGTCCACCACTCATTGGTCCTGAACAACTTGAAGACTTTACTCTGGAAGAAAATCTCGAACACGCAGTACTCCTAAAATTAGGAAGTACAAAAGCAGATTACGGCCAATTTTGATGCACGAAATAATTTTGGGCAAATCAAGGAAAAATTTGAAATGTCGACAAAGTGTAAATTTCGAGAAAAAGGTTTAATCGAATGTTGAGATTAAAATGAAAATGTTGAGAATAAAGTAGAAATGTCGAGAATAAAGTCAAAATGTTGAGATTACAATCAAAATATTGAGAATAAAGTAGAAATGTTGAGAATAAAGTCAAAATGTCAAGCTTAAAATTGAATTGTTGAGAAAAAAGTTGAAATATAATGTTGAAATTAAAGTCGAAATTTTGAAAATAAACAATATCAAATGCATGGAAGCTGACTAGGGCCATTTCACCATATACTTTAACAGTCTCCATCCAAACTGGCCCTAATATGTTTCCGTAGCTCCTCAATAGCCACAGATGGACTAAATGCTCCACTTATTCCAAACTTGACTGTTTTTTTCCTTCTGAACTGATAAAGTTTTTGGGCAGTATCTCTTCAAAGTTCTTAAAGAGATCAAAACGCTGTGTTCATGAGCGAAAAAAGAAAGACTTGCTTTGTTATTAAGCCCAACTTCAAAGCATAGTTTAACGTATTCATCAATACATGGCCACAATCTGCTGTTTGTTATATACTGTGAATTGGCCCTCATTATCTTCTGTAGATTTGACTTTATTAGCCAACCTTCACTTTTATCCTGATACTGAATTTTTAATTAAATTTTTTAAATCTCGACTTGAATCTTAACATTTCTACTTTATTCTTAATTTGCCATAAATCATTTTTTTCATCAAAATTTGTCCAAAGCGATCAACTGAAGCTCCCGTTTACGAAAGAATAAGTTCTTGAACAAAGGCGCTTTTTGTTTTTTTAAAACAGTTCCACCAAATGCTCAAGGTTGTGGGTATTTGTGTGTTTCTAGTTTTGACTGTTTTAACAAGAGGCTTTGAATCGATGCACAAACAACAATAATAAACTTTGTAATGCCATCATTTGAGAAAGACTATCAGCACATGATAATCTCAGGACAATACCCATAACTCTTCTGTATATTTATGTAAATAAAAGTGTTTGTTTTCTTGTAGGTTTCTTTAGGAGGTGCTGGATGTTTTTTGGAATGTATGAGAATTTTAAACAATGTAGTTATAGAAAAAAAAATTGAGCAAGGAAAGGATGGAAAGGAAAAACTCCCTTTTACAGGATGTGTGTTTCCGGCAAGTATGGAGAGAATAGAACTGAACATTTAGGTTTGAATAAACTCGCTAGATCAGGAACATTTGACTCAAAAGCCATATAATTAGTTTTAAAATTACACCTTTTCATCTTCACATACTGAAACTGTGAGCTGGTTCTACAAGAACAGATACAAAAGTATTCACGTTAAGGAGGAAAACACAAAGAAACAAACGTCTGAACTGGAAACATAGACACAAGGAGAGAACTAGAGAAATTAGTAGAATCAAAGAAATCAAAGAGTTAACAAACATAAACACTGTGAACAAACACTCTTTAGATAGTACAGGAAAGGTAATCAAGAAATGACGAACACCTAAAAGAAAACAGGAGGAACTACTCAATCTATCGACAGTACATGTACACACTATGTATAATATATGATAATATCCACAATACTTTGCATGCTATTCAATATATTGGCCTTCAATTCTTGAACTGACTTCATTTTAAAAAGAGGACAAAATACCTTTTTTTTTTTTTTTTCTTCAAGGTAAGGCTTTTTATTTAAACAAATAATACTGCCCTACTTATACAAATTAAACACAGGACTATTTACACACTGCAAATGAATTTAATATTAACTTTAAAAACATATGGAGACTAGACTTTGGAGTTGAACTTTAAGATAAAAAGCCTCATTTAAAAAAACACTGAAAAACAAAAAATAAATAAAATATTTTAATAAGAAGCTTTTGATGATACATTAAGTCACAATAGCAATATAG
This sequence comes from Gouania willdenowi, assembly GCF_900634775.1. Lineage (NCBI taxonomy): Eukaryota > Metazoa > Chordata > Actinopteri > Blenniiformes > Gobiesocidae > Gouania > Gouania willdenowi. The sequence goes on along the minus strand of NC_041055.1, from coordinate 30,216,323 downwards.
ATAACATAATCATGTTTAAAACAGAATAGTGACAATTTAATTCCAACAATTGTATACAATTTGAGTGTCAAATATCACTATTTATTTATTTATTTATTAAACACACGTTAAAGAAAAAAACAAACAAAAAACGTTAAAGGTATAATGAGGGAACAAAGCCAAATAATCACATAAAATTCAAAATAAAGGCTAAAAAATAAACACTCATAAAATCAGGAGACAAAATGCACACATAATCTTTGATATATGGAGGGAAATAAAATGCAATTTTTTTTCTTTAAATTTGTGTTTTGTTTTTTTGAATCAGTTTATTTAGCAGATTTTGTCGATTTTTATGGTTTAGAACTCAGGATCTAATAATGGACAATATGATCTGCTGCCCTTTAGTTTTTAAATTCAAGCAATGAAAACAAATTTTATTTGTTTCGCAAATTTCATACAGAGAAGAGCAGTGCAAAGTAAGTAAGTGCTTTAAGATGTAAACATACACACACATGAAAATAAAACACATCTAAATAACACTAAGAAAATGCATACACACAAAAATAAAAAATACATAAACAAATACATTTAGGTAGTTGACTTAATAGATGTTAAGTTTTATTAATTCTATAATTTTTGAATAAAAGTTATATGTATTGGGTTGACATGTTGTAGCACTTCCGTAGTGAAATCCTTGTTGCCTTCCAAGCATTTGTAAATCATCATTCTTAGTTGTCGAGATCGTACCTTTTTTTCCCAGTAAAAATACCGATATAAAATATTAATCCGTTTTTTTCTTAGTAATTAAGAATACATTATTTTAAAGAAGAAAAAATGAGTTTCTGTAATTTCTTATTCTATTTGTTTCGATTTATTTGCCGTCGTCTCATTTATACTATTCGGCCGATATTGTCCAGATCAATGAGGATTACGAGGTTCCCCAAACGCAGCACGTGATCGGGGCTCCGTCCGCAGCAGATGGAAGCTGGGCTGTTTCTGCTGCTTAACGACACACACGAAAACAGTCGTTACCGTAAAAAGAAACGACTCTACGAGACAGGACTGAGAACACCCGACAAAACAGCTGATAGAAAAAGTAAATAACCGAACCGGTAAGGCTTGAAACCCGTCACCTTAGTTGTTAATAAGAGGCGGGTAAATGAAGTTTGAGAAGCTAGCATTCGTGTGTTTAGCTTCCGTGTTTATGAAAACAGCAGGTGGTGGCATTTGATATGACAAGTGCTGCTACTGCGGCTCTCATACGGTGTCCAGGATGAGTTAACAGCTGGCTGACATCTTTGTGATGTGTTCCCTCACTGTGTTATGGCTGTTTATAATTGCTCGGTCAAGCTAGCAATGCGCACTTTACCGCGTCTGCTAAACGTCAAAACTAACGATGTCTCAGATCTATTGGTTACCGTGGTAACTAATGTGCAAGCTGCACTGAATCAGAATTTGTCAAATTAATTTCGTGTTAACACTTAATTAAATGAGCTATTTTTATTCTACTGATTAAAAAAATGTTTTGTTGACATTAGTTTTAATCACGTCAGGTCAATTTTTGATTTTTTTTTATGTTTACAAACGTATTAAATTACACTGTTATTATGGCACTTATCAGAAGTCCAATTTTCGTGGCTTTTGCTCTCCCTTTCCTTTAAAATAAAATATGCTGTCATAAGATAAGTAGGCAGCCAGTAGATTCGCTACCCCTACCCATCAAGCATCAGTGGTGGTTATTCCACATAATGAGTGATCATTATGTCAAAGCCAAGGTTCAGCTTGAACAAATGAAAAACCTCGGTCAGGATCATGGAGACGGGGACCAGGAGCTGGTGTCCCCCCCATCACCCTCTGTCTCCCCAAGCACCCCCAACACCCCAACCAGCACAGACCCATCCATCACCACTTCTTCTACTATCCCCAGTAAATACAGAGGGAGAAGCAGGGGAAAGCTGTTCAAAGATAACACTCTCACTCACATCTCTGCCGCTAACGCCGAGAGGAATTTAAATCAACTCGGGTACGAACTGACCCTCAACATTAAAGGAACTGGGAAAATACTCGAAGGCAAATCTGAGCCCAATGGGAATTATGTGAAAAGCGGCGTATCCAAAAGCTTCCAAGAAACTCGCTTCGAGGATGGTGTGAAAACTGGGAGAAAGAGACGACCTGTGACCGTGGACACGTCCAAAGCCAAAACCTCACTGGAGGCGCTGAAGATTAGCATCAAACAGCTAAAGTGGAAAGAGGTATGTTTGTTTTTCATTTACTTCATTTGGTCTCTGTAAGTTTTGGCATTGCTTGATAAACTCTGTTTTACGGAAGCCGATTAGGGCCAAATTTGATATAGAAATTTTGGGAAAATCAAGAATAAAGTCAAAATGTCAAGATTAAAGGCAGCATAGGTAATTTTTGAAAGCGAGCATGATTTTGAATGTAGCATTCTCCGAGGACTCCCTCTAAAGCCACGCCCCTCACTCACATGCACAAGCGTCGGTGCTCCAAAAGCAGAGTTAAGCTCATCGCTTGCATTGTGTAGAAACTATGTGATCTCATGTCTCATTCAGCGCTAGGTAAACACTAATATTTATCATTATATATGGTAAAAAACGTGACTAAAAACTCAGATTTAACTCTGTCACCGGTGACACGCTTTGAGTGTGGGCTCTTGCACGCGAGGGGTTGAGAACAAGCTAGGAGACAGGGAGACGGGATTGGTTTAAAAAAAAAAAAAAAAAAACACCCATATTTTTTCATTGGTTGAAGTTATTACAGATTTACAGATGACGGATTTTCTCGTTTTTTTTTTTAGAGCACATAAAATCTTAATTTCTGTCAGGACATGAAGACAATTTTAACCAAAAACTTAAAAAGTGTATCTGGAGAATATTACCTACCCTACCTTTATAATTGCATTTTTGAGAATAAAGTTCAAATATCAGTGTTTACCCTATAGTTTATTTGGCAGAGCACCCCACCCCCTCAACATAAACACCCGCCCTGCCAACAGGATCCCACCCAGAAATTCAATCTGTGGATTTTATATATATCAAATAAAATAATATGCGTAATTTCAGAGTGTAATGCGTCACTATTGTTTCATCTGTTAAAATGCAGTACTCCTCTCACAACACTGGTACCAACACGCCAGTCACACTCAGAGAGAGCGCGTTACAATAAAATAACAAAAAAACAACACAGTGTCGGAAAAACATTGACTTTAGTCTTGTTTTTTCGACTTTAATGTTGACATTATATATCGACTTTATTCTTAATTAGGCCAAAATAATTTTCTCCATCAAAATTGGCCATAATCTGCTTCTGTACGATCTGCCATTTTTGTTTTTTATTTTGTTGTAAATATAGGAAATGTTCCTTTTTTTTTACTGAAGCAGATTAGGGCCAAGCATTGTGATGAATAATGCCTTGGAATGATCAAAAAATAATTTTGGGCAAATCAAGAATAAAGTTGAAAGTATACGGTGATAGCAGCTGGTCGGTCACGTAACTACAGCTAATTATGTAGCAGTCAAAGGAAAACATTGGTAAATACTGTATTTAATTGGTAACTTGAATGCTTTTTTTTTTGTTTTTGTCTAAAACATACCAAATGCTCCTGCAAATGAAAATATTCTGCCCACCTTATATTTAAATATTTTTTCAATAATTTTATATAATTTTTTGTTGTTGTATTTCACTAAAAATAGAATTTGATTTAAGAGGAACATTTTTGTCCTTTGTATTTTTGTGTAAAGAGTTCTGCGCCCTGGTTTTTGCTGATATTTGTTTTGGCCATGGTGTGACAATGAATTCTGGAGCTACAGTCGCCCCGTGGACTTTAACTTTGTGAGGTTTTTGGTATATAACCAAAAAAAGTATTGCGCCCATAGCAAATAAGGGATTTGGAAAAAATTTAATAAATAAAGTCAAGATTAAAGTTGAAATTGGGTTCTTCTAATTACATTTACACACACACAGCTAATTGATGCATTTAACTTTATTCAGAGCCATCATCATTATCCATTCATTCTGAGTGGGCTGCAATTATTCCCCCATCAGCCATTATTAATCCCTGTTTCATAATACATGGAGAAGTAGAGAAAGGCCATTGGATGAGATGGTAGAGAGCGGACGTGTCATCATTGTTGAGCGAGCGTCGTGACACTTAACCCGTCTGAGGTCTGGTGTCACAATGAGACCAATGAGTCATATTCATTACATGTGTCTGTCTGCCAAGTCAACCTCCCCATGAGGACAGGATCTGATTCCCTTTGAAAGTCACCGTCATCAACGTGAAACTCCAATAGGTGTTTCTCAGTGTTTGTAAAACTCTACATTTGGACGCTTCTAATATGTATTTGCTCTCAAGCAGTCATTCTCAGACTTCTTTGGCTCAAGTACCCCTGTTATCTTTATTTTTATGTTATTTGGATCTCCATTATCGTTGGCTAGAGCCATTGCTACTCTTCCTGAAGTCCACACCCCATACGATTGTCTTATTTGTGCATTATACAATTACATATAACACAACACAGCAACATAGACAACAACTAAAGCCCCATTTGCACGGGTTAAGTATTATCTGGGGATCCCATGTAATAATTAAATGATCCCCCAACGTCTGCTTTTTATGTGGCACATTCGCACGGGATAACCAAAGCCTGAGATTTTGCTGAAATTTACGGACATTTTCCGGATATGATTGATGTATGTCTGAGTTGATGTTAAAACAACTTCTCTTCAGCCTTCTGAACGTTACGGGCCGATAAAGTTTTGCTGGCCCGGGACTCCAATGCAGCGTCCATTATTCGCCAAAAGTAAATAAACATGAATCCCGGAAACAAAACAACATCACGCATCAGATCCTGCCCATTTCTGACCAAATCACGGATATGCCTATTCACATTGGATTAGTTTTATCACAGGACTTCAGAGTTCAGCAAAATATAGTAGGTCATTTGCGTTGAAAGTTTTACTTTACAAATTACTGTCATGGCCGATTCACACGGGATTAACATCTCAGATATTCTCTGCAGTTATTACAAATTGCATGTGGTCACTAATTTTAAACATTTTAAAGAATTTCCATTTGTAAATAAGTGGAAAGGAAAAGCATTTTTATTTAGTTTTTATCATTTCCATTCATCTCCCTCCTGATATGGGACCAAGACTGACCTTGTATTGTCAGCTCATGTTCTAATTTCTTTTTATTGTTCAGTATATTTGCCTCTTATTGTGTGTGTTTTTGTTGTGGTTTTGAGAGTTTTGCTGGTAATTTTTTAGTATGATTATCATTTTTAACTAAAAATAAACCTTATAAACCCCTTTTTTTTTATAACAATAATAATAATAGTACATTTTATTTAAAAGTGCTTTTCTAGAAACTCAGAGACTTTACTGGTTAAAACAACAACAGTGATGAAAACAAAGAAATATAAATCAGAAAAAAGAAAGAATGTCAGATGCTTAATTTTGGTAATTTTTCTCTCTCTCTCGCTGTACCCACTGTAGTGCCCTTGCGTACCCCCATTTGAGAAACAGTTGTACTTAAAGATTGGATGAAATTGTCTCTACATTTGTAATCTGTGTCCAGCTGTCTAATGATTTTCAGCATATGGCCTCCTCCTCTTCATCAGTGGGAAATGATTAGCCTTAAACTCGGCTAATCCAATAAAGCCGTAGGCCTCTTTATTAAGTCATTGAATGGCTACGTATGCGTCTCAGTGGTATCTCTAAGAAATTAGGCTGATTAATTAATTAATAATTCATCTAAGTGTCGCTAAAACAAACTCTGACTTGACCTCGGATTTTCATATGAACTCATTGACTGCCATTGACTTCTATAGACAATACTTGGTTTAGTACCGTTGACTGCCAGTGACGTCTATAGACATCAATTATGTTTTTCAGTGGGAACGGGTGTCGTAAAGCCTTCCATGTAAAGATCTTACTTAGCAACGTTAGCAGGATGTCCGATCACAGGTAGCAGAAGTAGAAACCGCGACTACTTCCTACTTATCCATATTCCAGGAGAAGATCGAGAGAGATTGGCGAAACGTGGAAAATCAGATGAGGAAAAATATAGGTAACTTATATTTGAATGGGTTTTGGTTAGGGGTGGTTCGTGTTGTAAGAGTGTTGGAGGAGATGATGGTGATCATGGTGGTGTAGGAGTATCAAGGAAGCAGACAGGTGTTCCACCTAAAAAAGCCGCTGATAAGCATGCTAAGAATGCTAACCCCACCGACAGAACTGCTGGTTGCAGGTAAAAATGATAATTTTTTCATCAAAAGCCCTTTATCAGTGTTGTTTTTGCTGTTTTATAGAAACCACTGTTCAGATGTTTGTGGTGTCACTAAAGCAAAAAATATTAGCGACAAAGTCACTGTTCTGCTTGATTTTTTTTTTTTTTTTTTACAAAAAGGTTGTTTTTCTGTTTTTTGGTCAGAAACAGTTGTTTTTGGTGAAACCAGCCTATGTTATACTGCTGATAACACAAATAATAATAATACACAAAATGTCTCCCCAAACGCACTAATCCACAAACTTTATTGTATTGCCCTATTACATATTTCTCCATCTCTGAGGGTTGTTCTTATGAATAAAGGCCATGATGGAGGCAGTGGTTCAGTCTTCACATATCATTAAAGATGCTTGAATATATTAGATTTCAGTTTGAGTTTTAATTCAGATTGGATTGAGTATTTCTAAAGTCTCTCTAAACACCTGTTCTTATAGGTTTTGTGTGAGTGTGTAGATGTCAGAGCTGCTGAGTTCTTCCAGCAGGATCTGCTTACTCACTAAATCCTTTTATAGCATCACGGACTACACGCCACCTTTAGGATAGATTAGCCTAGTACGCTGGGATCACTAGGAGGACACGCTCTACTAATGATGTCCTGAGTCATATAAACATAATAAAGAACTCTTTCTTAGATTAACTGTTGTCTAATCCAGTTTTTTACTATGTGTTTTTCCTTTTAGTTTCCTTTGGGAAGACGAGCAGCCTGTGATATCTACTGGCACGGAGTTTCATTTCATGACAATGAAAACATCGTCTCAGGACAAGTCAACAAGTTCCCAGGTATTTCACACACCTTTACGTCTATTCGGTTGAGCCGTGAACTTAAAAATATCTGTGATTCTGTGAATAATTAATGATCAAAATTAGAACAATGTGTTTTCTAATCGCGTGATTAAAAAATCACAAAACACTGCAAACCATGTGTAAGAATTAATCCCCAGCTTCCTTTGGTGCTGTGCACTTTCCTGATGTTTGACTTCCAAACAAATGGGTTGAAATTGATCGAGTCCATTCAAATCAACACTGATGCTGCCCTTTGCTTTGATCATTTGCTTTCATTCTCCATGAAAAGATCGTAAATTACTTTAGTGAGGACAAATCAACAACAGTTCCTATTGTGGAAACCAGACAAGCTAAAGTCAACATCATCTGACCAGTTTACATATTTGCAAATGTAAAACGAGAGAACAGTCACGTTGATCTAGTTTCTTGTTATCATGGAACTGCAATTGTTTTTCTGCAACTACACCCAACTTGTCATATTTTAGCCTATTTTCATCACTTTTTCTGCCATATTTTTGCTCCTTTTAATGCATTTTTGCTACATTACTCCCATTTGTGCCACTTTTCCATCACATTTCAATGCATTTTCTACACAATTGTTCTACTTTCAAGACGTTTCCACCATTTTTCCAGCTACTGTCACATATGTTGACCCATTATTGTCACTTTTAACCTCTTCACTGTATTTCATGATTATTTTTGCCAATTGAACCACATTCACGATTTGTCAAGCCCATTATTTGTCAGTTTAAACTAATTGTTCATTCTTTTTAAATTACATTACCACCACATGTAATAATGAACTTCCTGGATAACAGTGGATATTATTCAGATCAATAAATAAATTAATAGGACAATGGACCATCATTTTGCTGACTTTATGGATTGGGGTTGCGGGATGAAAAGGTTAAGAACAGTCACATGAATAATCAATAAGTGGAGGAATCTGATGGTTTTTATTGTGCTTGTTAACTTTGTTCTAAGACAGAATTAAAAGAGACAATTTTTCTGCCAATTTAGGTTTAAAAAAAACTTCTTTTTTTTAAACTCTACATTTTCTTTGCAGGAATGGTAGAAATGCTGCGAAAGATCAACATGAGTCGAGCAGTCCGAACTATGCAAGATATTTTTCCCGAGGAATACGATTTCTACCCCCGTTCCTGGATCCTGCCTGATGAGTATCAGCAGTTTTCCACACAGGTCTTTATATTTCCAACCTTTCCAGTCCCTCCCTGGACTGTCGTTTAACAGCAAAAAAATTAGGAATAATGAGAAAACAACTGAGGTAAATAAACAAGCTGCAAAAATGGCCCCATATAATAATTTTTTGCAACACAATATCCATAAAAACAATTAATTCATCTAATGTGTGTGATCATCTTGGATCAGTAAAGGAAGTGCAGCAGAGCTGTTCAACATGGCGGTGTCTAAGAAAAGTGATGTCATCCAGCATTAGCACAGGGTGGAGGGATGAATTGATTTGGTTCACACACATTTTTGCACAGCAGAGGGCGCTGCAGCATCACTCAAGGAATTATCAGCAGAGATATCTTCTGTAACACAAAGGGATTACATGCATTGAATTCATGAGTTGCATAATGAGTCTGATTGAAAGGAGAAAGCAGTGGGCGTGGCCTCGAACTTTTTTCCTGATTTGGTTTAATTTCAGTGGATCTACTGTATAAAAGGGCGAATAAAGGGGAGAGATTTTTGGAGCCCATACATAAAGTCATAAAAATGATGGTCCATTGTTCTATGAATCTGTGATAACCACATTTATTTATTTATTTATTTATTGATCTGAATAATGTCCACTGTTAACCAGGAAGTTTAGTATTATTTGCGTCATAATATATAGGCATCTTAGATATGTAAAAGCTTGTTTTAACCAGAAATATAATGGATTAAAAGTGGCCAAAAATGGGGGAAAAGGTGGTGAAATGGGATTTTAAGAATCACAGAAATTGGTTAAAAGTTGCAAATTAGAGTGGACAGAAACAATTAGTTTAAACTGGCAAATAATGGGCATGCCATTTTGTGAATGTGGTTAAATTGGCAAAAAATAAGTATGAAATATGGTGAAAATAGGTTGAAAGTGACAATAATCGGTCAAAATATACGATATCGGGTAGGTAAAGTGTTTTGGAAATGAAAAAATGTGCAGAAAAGGCATTGAAACGTGATGAGAAGTGACAGAAATGGAAGTAATGTAGCAAAAATTTATTAAAAGGACCAAAAATACGCCAAGAAAAAATGATAAATAGTTTGATGTAGTTACAGAAAAAAGGTAAAAATAAGCAAAAATGGGCTCAATTTGTTGAAAAAATATTCCTAGTTTCTTAAAGGCATCTGGCGAACCCCTCCCAATGTCTCCCCAAATGGGGTCCTGACCCCAAGGTTGAGAACCCCTGCATTGAACCACTCTTCCTAATATGAATGTCCTGTCAATGTAGATCCGTATGGTGAAGGAGAACGACTCCACAGTGAACCCCACCTTCATTGTGAAGCCGGACGGGGGCTCCCAGGGGGACGGGATCTACCTCATCAGGGACCCCAGCGACCTGAAGCTTGTGTCGGGTTCCCATGCCAAACAGGGCGTGGTGCAGGAGTACATCCAGAAACCACTGCTCATCGACAAGCTCAAGTTCGACATCCGCCTCTACGTCCTGATCAAGTCCCTGGAGCCGCTGGAGATCTACATTGCCAAAGAAGGCCTTACTCGCTTCTGCACCGAGCCCTACCAGGTAGACACTGATACAGGGCTTCTCAACCTAGGAATATTTATTGACCAAGTGAAGCCTATTTTTGCTTATTTTTACCCTTCTTTGCAACTACACCAAACTTGTCAGATTTTAACCTATTTCCATCACTTTTTTTGTCCATATTTTGGTTCCTTTTAATGCGTTTTTGCTACATTACTATTCTGCTATTTGTCCATCAAATTTCAATGCCTTTTCGGACATTTTCAGCACTTATAAACCCTTTCCACCACTTTTCTCCTCTTTTTCCACCTAATGTCACATATGTTGACCCATTATTGTCACTTTTAACCTCTTTTTATCATATTTCATGCCTTTTTTTCCTAATTTAACCACATTCACGATTTGTCATGCCCATTATTTGACTGTTTAAACAAATGTTTGCTACTTTTTGAAGTACATTACTCCTCATCCCCCATTTCTGCCACTTTTAAGCTAATATTAACACTTTAAACCATTTTTTACCACTTTTTTCGGTCTGTTTTTGGCCACTCTGATTTGCAACTTTTAACCAATTTCAGTGGTTTTTAAAATCCCATTTCACCACCTTTTCCATCATTTTTGGTCACTTTCAACCCATTTTAGTTTTGATTAAAACAAGGATTTACATCTTTAAGATGACTATATACTATGGTGTGAATAATAATAAATTTCCTGGACAGTAGTGGATCAGCTGTCATAGTTGTTTCTCAGGTCTCTGAGCTCATTTTTATTCTGACGGTGCAGGAGCCAAGCCAGAAGAACTTGAGCCACGTCTTCATGCATCTGACCAACTACTCCCTGAATGTCCACAGTGAAAACTTTGTGCACTCAGACAGCCAGAACACAGGCAGCAAGCGCACACTGTCCAGCGTCCTGTACAGGCTGGCAGCTAAAGGGGTCGACATTAAGAGAGTGTGGTCGGATATCATCGCCCTGGTGATTAAAACCACCATCGCTGTGGTTCCTGAGCTCAAGGTCTACTATCAGGCTGATATACCACCTGGTAAACCAGGACCCACATGCTTCCAGGTGAGTGGATTGAAGATTTATATAAAAAAGATATTCAATATTCAAACTATTGATATTAAAAGCACTACAGGAAGCAATAATTTGTCCTATGTTGTTACAGATTTTAGGTTTTGATATCCTGCTGATGAAAAACCTTAAGCCAGTGTTATTAGAGGTCAACTCCAACCCCAGTATGAGGATCGAACATGAACAGGAGGTAGGAATAAACATATCAGTGATAATAACCATAATTAAGCTCTACTGGTCAAGCTTTGAGTTTTTACTAGTAACAGTCTACTAGTACTACTAGTATCACATCATATTTTACTCTATCATGAGGGGTTTAACAATTAGTTCTTCACGATTCCAATTCCTTGTTGCCAATTCAATTAATGGATGATATTGGTTAATTTAGAAAGATTTGATCCGAATCGATTCAATAACATTTTATCCAAAATAATCATGTGTCCAGTGTGAGTGAAATAAATCCTAGGATACTGTACAGTGCAGGTGAGCTTTCATAGATTCCTGTTGTTTCTCGTAAGAGAATAGTCTATAAATTAATGATGGACATAAACAAACAAGTAAACAACATTTAATGTCAAACATAATCACATTTTATTTGAATAAAGTCCAACCAACACTTTTCTGCTCTCATTTTCAATGCTCAACACGTTTTTAATAAAAATACATATTAAGTTTACCTGACTCTTCTGCTTGTGTTTTTATACATGAAAATAATACAATATTAATATGAAAGCTGAAGTGCAACTAAGTTCAGGTTAAATGAGCAGTAGTTAAACATGCTACTTTTCCTTTTAACATAATGGATATCATGGGGCTTCTGCTAAGCTAATGCTCACAAGCTAATGCTAACGAACTAACTCGACATGCGTTGCTGCTGCAGTGAACGCTGCGTGAAACCTACCGGTAATTTTTGTTTAAAAGTACCACTAGTACACTGACAATCTCACTACTAGTTCTAGTAGACCCATTGCAAAAGAAGTAGGAGAATTATAACCAAATCCAGCTTCCTGATTGGTTCTAATGTTTTCAAATGCCAATGGCGAGCCTGATTTAGTTTTTCCCCGCCCCTTCATTAGCAAATGTTTTACTACGCACTGCTACACTTTATGCTTCAGTAAAATTTACTCATGCACTAGTAAACCAAAGTCAAATACATGTACTCCAACTATAAGTATTAGTAGAGCCTAACTATGGTTAATATCTCTGAAATCAAGTTTCTATTTCTATCCAGGTCAGTTTTTGTTCTCAGATATCAAAGGGTGAGATGTGAAATATGAAATATGATGGATTTGTTTCAGATGACTCCGGGAGTTTTTGAATACGTCCCCAGTCCTGTGGATGAGGAGGTTAAAGTGGGCGTGATCAGGGACACTCTGCGTTTGATGGACCCGGGTCAGAAGAAAACGACAATGTAAATACACACACACACACACACTCACGTGTACAACATATATATTATTGTCACATTAATATCGTAGTGCCCAGATTTTCATTTAATTTTAAATTCGTAATATTTTGAGAATAAAGTGGTAATTTAATTACAGTAAAAATGAAATACAAACATGATCTTGTGTGTGTTGTGGTCACTTGTGTTTAATTGAGAATATGGAGCATTTAGTGAGATTATATTTCTCTTTAGATTTCACACATGATGAAATACTGAGCCTTTTGGTCCATAATCACCACTGTTATCACTTTAAGGACTTTAAATTCACTTTGCAGAAATTTGCATTTGTTCCGACTAAAGAACCAGACGGATATGGAGCAAATAGCCTCTTTTATTGTGGAGGAGGAAGTGAATGGAAGTGGTCGACTTCAAGGCTATCGGTGTTTTGTTGCGTTCATTTCAACAGGGAATTCTGAGCGCTATAACTTTACAAGTTTTTTAAGATATGGCTTTAATTTAATAAAATTATGACTTTGTTCTCAAAATATTACGACTTTACTTATTTATATTACCGTACAGCTTTAAACCTGTAGTGCTCCGATTTTTTTTTTATTTTAATGTGGACCTGATATGCCGTTGTACACGTGCACATGTTCACACGTTGAAGTTGGCATCCTTACACGCAGAGCTTTGTCTGCATATCCACTTCTGAGGACGTGATATCTCACCCCCCCCAAACATCCGCACAGCCCAGCTCAGCATCACTCCACAGTTCTCTCTTGTTAAATGGAAAAATTTAATTGGGTCCAGCCGCGGCAAAAAATTCCTCGTTCCTGTGTCCGTACGGGGGCTCCACATGATGTCTAACAATAAATCTCCTCCACCGTTTGAGCTTATTATCTTTTTTTAAAACCCTCAATCGTATTTCCTGTTTCTGTCCTTTCAACGTCTCAATTTTGAGCATTTCTATAATCTCTCCTGTGACTTCATTTTTTCTCAGACTGTTTTTTTTTTTTTTTATTTGCCTCGTTGTGCAGGTGAGGAAGAGGAAACCTTCTGTTGTTGAAAATTTTACACTTTAAATTAATTTTCTTTTTTATAGAAAAAACAAGCACATTTAAATCATTATCTTTGAGTCAAATAATTCCTCAGCCCATGATCACAACTCACTTTTCTTTTCTCTTTGTATGTTCCATTTAAAAACATTAATAAAATTAATCAAAAGTCCTTTTTTTTCTTTTCTTTTCTGGCTTAAAATCTTCAATGTTTAAATTCTTGCTGACCTCTAACCTTCTAGACTGAATACAAAGAGCAAAAACAAGTTGTTTTGTGCAGCTTTATGTAATAATTTCCTTTCATTTAAATTATTATCTTGAAACAAAAAATCACTAAATGACTGTCCACACTGCAGAGTTTCTTGTCAGGATAATTAAATTAAATTATTTCAAGGGTTTTAATGCTTTAGTCAGACTGTATCTGACAACATAAGTTTAACTTTGAGACTGATTCTTAATGATTTATCTGTGCGTCCAAAAACTTTTCCCACCTCTGTGTGAAGAGGCGTTGTGAATGGATGGAGTGTGTGTGGCTCAGTAATGTAGCGCTACTACTCTCCTCTCGCTCATTTATTCTGCATAGAAAGTGTCTGAGGGTTATTTACAAACTTAGGATAAAAAAGAAGCCATCCCAGTCTGGATAAAAGCAAGAGGCGAGAATAATCTGCAATTAGATCATTTGCATTTCATGAAGAAAATGCAAGTGAAGGATGCAGGTGCTGGCCCGCTTCGTCGAGCACTGCATTAGCATTAGCTTAGCATTTGCCTAGCATTAACAATAACCAAACATTAGCTTAACATTATCCTAGCATTAGTCTAGCAATAGCATTAGCCTTACATTAGCATTAATGTAGCAGTAACATTAACCTAGTAATAGCATTAGCCTTGCATTAGAATTAGCCTAGCATTAGCAATAACCTACCATTAACATAGCATTAGCTTAGCAATAACATTATCGTAGCATTAGCCTAGCTATAACTTAACATTAGTCCAACAATAACATTAGCCTAGCAATAACAATATGCTAGCAATATCATTAGCATAGCACTAGCATTGACCTAGCATTAACTTTAACCTAGCATTAGCCTAGCATTATCTTAAATTTAGTAATAGCATTAACATTAGCCTTGTATTAGCATTAGCCTAGCAGTGACATTATCTTAGAATTAACATTAACCAAGCAATAGCATTAGCGTAATATTAGCATTAACATTAGTTTAGCAATAGCAATAACTTGGCAGCATTAACCTAGCATTAGCCTAGCATTCATGAAGAAAGTAATGCTGAAAAAAGGTGGAATGACAGGACGAAAATAAAGTTTTTCTGTCCATCAACACATTGAGTAATTTTCCAGTTCATGATTGTTTGATGCCGAGGCCTCTGAGGTGGCTGATGACAGGTGAATTATGTCGACTCATCCTGCTATGGCACTCAGCTAATGTAAAGACACGAGCCTCTGTCTGTGCAGAGGCTGGAGGTGAAGGTTATTACAGACGTTTGTGGACGTTTCCTCACTGTCTGTCAGCCTGTCAGACTGCCTCAGAAACTCTGCTGTTTTTAGCCCAAATAGACGTGGGTGGTGTCATTCAGGCTCCAGAAGGATGATTGATTCTATGAAACATTCAGCAGCAGCAGCGCTGAGTGGCAGTCACACTGCTTACTAATGCACAGACAAAGAAACGGCCTTGTTGGATTTTTTATTTTTCACCGTCTGCAGCTTTACTTAATGCATGCTGTCATGGAAATGTACAAATCTATGGCTGAAACATGCTCAAAGGTGATATTTCTGTCCATAAGTTTTCATGTTGGGAATTGTTCAAGGTTCCTCTGTGCACTGTGTGATACAAGGAACATTAGTGAAATAATTTAACAGGGTCTACAAGGGGATAAATAAAGTAGAGGGAGATGTCTGTCAAGCAGAAACCCAGCAAACTTAAAGCTCACATTACATTTCAATGCAAAGCAGCACTGGGTGAATCCCAGTGGTAAAGCATGGCAGAGAGAATAGAGGACACAGTTAGAACCTTTAGAGTTGCTTCACACTGGTTTCACACATTTTTCCTCAAGCTTCTTATTTATTATTTAATTTAATTGGTACCAGGGGTAATTTTGTCGACTAAAAAGTTTTGTCATAATTTTTTGTCGACAATAACTAGACTATACAAAATAAAAATAATTGAAAATGTGAGCGAAAACTAAATCAAAATATACATTATATTAGTTTTGTCGACTGATAAAAACTAAACTATTATTTCATCACATTAGACAAGTGACACTGCACAAAAGATTCTGTTTAAATTACAAGAAAATTGGCCTTTGCTCTTTTTAATAGTCGGTCAAAGTTTGTGATCACATGATCTGTAAGTAATCAGATTAATCAGCAAATTATTTAAAACCATGTTATCATCTACCCAAACTAATTCAGTACATCTTTTTGACTATGATAAAAAAAATATTATTAAAAATATTAAATAAACACATTTTTTAGGTGACAATAATGACACTATGACTAATGGAAATAGATAGATTTTATTTCATTCACTAATAAAAACTAAACTATAATTTCGTCACATGGGACAAAATCCAATCAGAAGTCATGTGACCATGTGGTGTTCTTGATCATTGATCACATCAAATGTGTTTGTGCGTGTGTTTACAAACATTAATACCATCCAATATCAGGTTGATCAATGGGCATTTCATTTTTTTAAAATGCATAAACTCCTACATTTTACATTTTAGTCAACTATAATTGTCACATGAAATTAATAGCTGATAAAAGTAGTTACAAAGACTCAATAAAAAGTTTTAAATTAATAGTAAATCTCTTGTTTATTGGTTCATGCATCACTAATTGTAGATATAAGGAGATTTTAACAGCAAATTTAAATTTAGGACTATTTCAGTTATAGTCCTAGTTTTAGTCAACTAAATGACTAAATATAAAGCATAGGAATTTATGTTTTTTTAAGATTCTATTCAAGTGAAACGTGATGGTATTAATGTTTGTGAATAGGCAGTTTCAATCACCTAAATGTCATTAAGTCAACTGCAGTAAATCTGTTAAAGATTTAGTCGACTAAATTCCACAGAACAAAAGTAGTTGATTGGATAGCTTCCAAAAAAAAGAATCTGGATTTTGTCCCATGTGAACATTATAGAATAGTTTTTATTAGTCAACGAATATATATATATATTCTTTTTTTTTTTCTTGTATAGTTTTTGTTTACATGTATTTATTTATTTTTTGATTAGTCATAGTTTAGTTATTGCCTCTTTAAACAAGATATAGACGACAAAAACCTATGATGAAACATGAAACCAGTGGCATTAAAAACACAGGACAATTACAAGTTATTTATGCATCATTCATCATAATTTTTCTTCTTTTTTTCCCCACATTAGGCCATTTATTTTATTTTAGTTGGTTTCAAAAATTTTGAAATGAAAATCCCATGTTGGTGTCAAAATTTTATTTTTTTTTTATTGTTTTTGCTCCTTTTGCAAGTTCGGCGGGTATTTAAAAAATAAAAAAAAAAGTCTTACACAAGAACTTACAAGCAAGTTCCCTTCTCATTTAACAAACAGAACAAACACTAACATACATTCAACTTGAATTTATTCAAAAAAGAGTGTATTTACTCTTAAAAACAGATGTCTCAACTTCCCCAAATTCTCAAAATGGCTAAACAATACGACCATGAGACACCACTGCACAGGAAACAATCCCTACCCTTCAAAAAGACAGTCAAAATTGTTGCCATGGAAACAGAACAAATACAAAAGTTGAAAAGATGCTCAAACCCCCAAAAAACACATCGATGCAAGATGTCCGACTGAGGATGAGACAGATAAACAAGGAGAATCGATATGGCCGACCAAGATGCTACATAAACAGATCCAGCTTTACATTCTGAGATTTCTGATGAGAATCTGTATTTTGGAACATTTTTGCTTGAATTCTTCTCAATCATGATCTACAGATCGAGATCTAAGCTTCACAAAGTTAAAGAAAAAATTTCAAAACATAAATTGAGATTTGGGAAATGTCCAAGCTATCTGAAGGCAAGACATATTATATTGAAAAACTAAACATGCTTTTTAAATAAATAACATAAAAGAAATTAGTTTAATACATTAAATTAAATTAATAAATTCAAAAATATGAATCATCATTTAAAACATTAAAAGCATCCAGCCTATAAATATAAGGCTATACTTAATAATTCATAAATCGATAAAATTCAATGTTATTTCAGACAATCAAATAAATCAATTTTATTTGAAAAAGTATGAAATTTACACCCAAAACCCAGCGACCACGTGGATCGGTGTCGAAGAATCACAAGTTATCATATCTTAATTTTCATATGGTGACACCGATATATTTTACCTCGCTTTCCAAAAGAACTGAGATCATTTCTACCAATGTATCTGTTAAACTGCACTTAAGGAAAATATCTTTTTTCAAACTACTTCCCTCAATCACGAAGCTGAGATACGCCGCCATTTTCCCCAACCTCTACACAGCCGCTACAGAATCAATACTCGTGACACTCATGTCCTTGAATTGAATTTTGTTTTATATTTCATGTAAAACATTAAATATGTTAAAAACTAATATCACACGATCTTTTAACAGGTAAAACATTTTTTTTTTTTTTAGCACAAAAGGAAAAAGAAAAAAAAAAGCCATGAAAAGTAATTTTATTTTTGTTTAAATTTTGACAAAATCACCGTTGGCGAGTTCGTAAACCAACTAAAGAAAAAATAAATGGCCTTATGAGTGTGATGTGTCGCCTGCATCAGCTGCTAAATGAAAAGAATGAATCTAGGTTTAAAAGATTAATAATTAACAGAGTAAATAATCTAAAGTTGGTCTTTCTGCCTTTGTTTCCACATCAAAGCTCACAATCAAAGCCTGGCGTGTTGGACGTGACGCCGTTAGACGCAGAATCCCAGGAGAAAAGTCCAGAGGAAAGCGTCGCTCTGCCCTCGCTGTGCCTGAAGCAGGTTTACCCAAAATACGCCAAACAGTTCAACCACCTGAGGCTGGTGGAGCGCATCTCCTCCCTCTTCATCCGCTTCCTCGGGGTCAAAGGAAACATGCGCCTCGGTCCCACCGCATTCCGCACCTTCATCAGGTCAGTTCATCTGTCGTCATTGGTCCAATTAAAACATAATGTCATTAATATTCAAACTAACTAAATGTACATTGACTGTAAATAGTGTTTTCTTTGTCAGACTTCATTATCAATTTATATGTTTTTAAAAAAAATGTTAAGTTTCGAGACCCTTTTCTCTGATAACGTGCTGTGTAGCTACCATTGCAACTGTGCAATACAATGATTGTTACTGTAAAGCTGTAAATAACCATATGTTATCTAGTATGTTTAGTTTGTTATTGCCATATAATTGTTTTATTTATTTAATTTTAATTTTAATGTACTATAATTTTTATGTTGGAATTTAAAACTTTTAGTTTCACTGCTTCTGGTTAAAGGAAATGCACATTTTATAAGCATTTTTATATGTATAGAGTACTTATATTGGACATCATAACCGCAAAGTAACACAGAAGATCATGTGATTAACTTGATTAAAAAAATTCAACCTCTGTCCAGAAAAAAAAAAGAAAATAATTTACAGTAATTTGTTTTAGCAGTTTTCATTATGATAGTATTAGTAGTATTTAGTGAAATATATAATTTACTTTTAATATAATCATTAGAATAATTTTTATTTCTCGCAATTAAATGTACCAGTTGTTGATTTTTTATTATAATGTAGTGTGCTGTTTAATTTTTTTAAATTAATTTGAGCTTTTGTTCCTTTGAAAAGTAACTACTTTTGGCTTTCTATCATTTAAGTCATTAACATTTCAGTTGACTAAATCTGTTACAGACTAAAATATAAAGCACAAGATTTTATTTAATTTTTTAAAAGATTATTAAAGTAAAGTATTAGTATTTGGAAACACACAAACAGATTTAATGTAATCAATGCGTAAAACCACATGGTCACGAGTTCTGATTGGATTTGGTCCAAATAGATGAAAATATCACTATATTTTTAATCATTTTTAACAAAAAATAGTAATAGTCTCATTATTGTCACTTAGAAAAATGTAGTTTACAAAAATATTTAGACAAGAAAATGACCACAGCCTGCACACAGGCTTTGACTTTTCACATACAAACTTCTTGTTTATCAAGTCTAGTTTTTGTCAAGATTCAGTTAATAAAAGTAACAATGTGTCATTGTTGATGAATATATTAGAAATATCTGCATCATACGCTCAGACTAAGATTTTCCATCCATCTTTAGAACGTGTAA
Organism: Gouania willdenowi; assembly: GCF_900634775.1. NCBI lineage: Eukaryota > Metazoa > Chordata > Actinopteri > Blenniiformes > Gobiesocidae > Gouania > Gouania willdenowi. Next base: position 30,196,697 of record NC_041055.1, on the reverse strand, counting down.
ATTGAGCAACACTAACTTCACCATGGCTTCAGTCGACATCCTCTACATCGACATCACACGCCGCTGGTCAGGAGCAGCAGCTGACGTTAGAGAAGCAGGTAACACACACACACACACGTATAAAAACACAGCTCTGCAGAGGACGGAGAGGCAGGAATCCTTAAGTTGCGACAGCGAGCAAAAACGTTTTATTTTTGTAATTTGTAATATTTTAGTGTATTTTTGCTGATGTTTTGTGTATTTTAATATAAATTTGTGCGTTTACATTGGGGGCCACATACAATTACACCAGTGGATCCCAACCTTTTTTGGATCGTGACCCCATTTCAATGTCAATAAATATCATTTAATAATAAAAAAATATTTATTCAGTGATGTATATATATATATTTTTTTAATCAATTACCAGACATTTCAGGCAACTTCATTTGAATTCCAGGTGACCCCAAGGTTGAAAAACACTTGAATTAGACCGAGGGCCGCCATTTGACTATGTCTGCCCTATGACTTAGTTTTGTTTTCCACAGGAATGGGACTGCAAGCGTTCGTGGAAGCCTTTTTCAACCTGGCAGGTCGCAGGTTCAAATCCCTGCCGCTGAAGGAGCAAGCGGCGGCCATGTTGGATCTGTGCGAGGCTCAGCTCGACCCGCAGCCGGCCAGCGAGGACCGTCGCTCTCTGAGCTGCGGCCGGGCGCCGCCGCGAACCGTCAGGTCTCAGACAGGGTACCTCGCCAATAACACTCACATCAACTCCCCCACCCCCACCAGACGAGCCTCCAGTCAGGACCAGAGGCTGCACCACAGGCTCAAGCCCCACCCACTACGATCCAACGTGGAGAACTGACGGGGCAGAGGTCACGACCCCAAAACGTGATACGAATGTCGGAGAATTTCTTCTTTTTCTCACTGATTTCTCTCGGCAGCTACTCGCTACTTCCTGTCCTCCTTTTTTCTTTATTTCCAGAACAAACTAAAAAAAAAAAATGTGTTTTCAGGGATAACGTTTCTGCTTCACTCCACTGAAGTCTGTGGGAACATGAATTTGCACACAGGCAAAGGTGTATGTTTTAGGACATCCTCAGGTCTCAGAGTGAGGTATCATGACTCAGCATCTGTCATTTATCAGACCAAACCGAACCATGAATCAGTAAAACATCTGTCAAATGACATGGCCTCAGGCTTCAAAATAAAATAAGTTACAATATATCAACGTATTGTTTGATTAATAAATACATAGTTAAATAATCTTAACCTTTAAAAATAAATAAATAAAATAACAGCTTTAAACTTTCTCTCGTATCTGTAACAGCACATATGTGTATTTCCGGTTTCTTCAAAATACATTGTCATGTTTTTGTTTTACATCCTGAGGCCATTGAGTCTGAGTAGGGTACTTTTTTTAATATATATTTTATTTTTACATCTTCAATTTTCAAACAGTACAATGACAAAAAAAGCACCCCTTAGACAAGGAGGAATTAGAGAAATAGGAAACATAGGGCAGGGTTGAAATTAAACAACACAACAAAGACATGTTCTTATAGGATATCTTACAATAGAGATTTTTAATGAATCAAGAGATTACGATATTTTTCATTGGCCTAGGACTGTACAAGCACAGTATGCATAAAAGAAAGGTGGACAACTATTTGCACAAAGTTATTTAAGCAAAATAAAACTTTAGGTTGCCACATTTTGTCAAAGGTTGAAGAGCTGAGAGAGACACTATATCGGACCCTCTCCACTTGTAACAAGTTCTCCACTACCATGCCATATTGTAATGTTTTTTGTTGTACATGAGACAAGTTCATTAAGTGTTGAGTCTTGCCAAAGATGGCTGTAGAATGATCTAGTGTAAGGACTAAGTTGTACAGAAGCAATTAAAAATATCTGACCTGAACTTGTTTAGTTTAGATCAAGACCAGAACAGGTGACCCAGAGTGTCGTCAGCTGATTTACAGGTTGGAGAAACAGAGGTGTGTCATTTGGTGCAGGTGTAATGAAGCCTGGGCAGTATTTTTAAATGAATACGTTTGTGTTTAGAGTTTATTGAACAACTATAAATGTTTTTAAGGTGGGTCTCGTGACCAACTGACACGTAAAGATCTTTTTCCCATGCTTCCTTTAGATGCTGTGTGGAAACAGGGTTATGTGCTATGAAAAGTTTTACAAATCTGGAGACTAATTGTTTCGATTCAGGACTGTGGTTCATAAGATTATGAAGTTTGCTCAGGGATTGCATCGACTGGAAGTTAGAAATATTTGTGCGGATGTAGTTTCTAATCTGGAGAAAATGAAAGAAATGTGTATATTTTTCTTTCAATTGTAAAAAGGTTAGAAAATTGTTATTAACATAGAGGTCTGAGATGGTGGTGATGCCTTTATTCCTCCAGAGTCTGAAAGTGTTATTTGTGAGTGAGGGAGGGAACGCATGGTTGCAGAAAACAGGCGTAGAACCTGAAGTTTCAGGTCATTTAAATGATTTCCGTATTTGGTATTAAGACTACGGTACTTTTATTTTGAAATCTGAGACTTTGTCATTTGATGGAGGTTTTGCTGATTCATGAGGCACTTTGGTATGATAAATGGTTTTTCTGATAAATCACTCTGAGACCTGAGGATGTCCTAAAACATACACCGTACGGCGGCTTTTCAACGTTTGCACAGAGATGATTGTGTGTGTGTGTGTGTGTGTGTGTACGAATGTGTGTTCTGTTTATTCCTCCTCTGCTCTGTGAGGGAACTTATTTGACACTATGGGCTGGGTTGTGCGTCCTTTATCAGCCTGTTAGTGCTGATTTCAGCCTTTCAAAGGTAAATTGTCACTTTGCAAATGCCACGGAGAATGAGTTTTTCAAGCGTTTGCATGGCACAGAATCTTAAACTGCAGCTAACGATCGATGCGACTTTGATTCGACACAAGAATGCTCAAACACTTGACAACAGCACTCCAACTAAAGGAACGTATGCTCAACGACGCGCTCAATGAAGTGTAACTTACTGTATTTATTCACTACGCAGCTCGACGCCACGCACTAAGTATTGTTTGATTATGTTGAAGAACTACCTACATTATTTGTGGCAGCTTTGAAGAAACACGCAGACGTTAAATGTATTTATTTCGGCATGGAGGAAGATGTTACTGATGAATATGTACCAAAAAACACTGAAAACAATAAAAGTAATTCTGCTCGTTGGAAGGTAAACATGTGTTAAACTGTTTTTCTTCCTGTTTATTACCCAGCATGCCTTTCCCCCTCCTCAACACGCTCTTAAGCAGACATGGGCACCTGGCGGCAGTCGCTCTAATTTTGAGCAGCCCCTGAAGTAAAGGCACAAAATGGGTTAAAACCGCATACAAAATTACAGGAATATACACTGGACAACATAAATACACAAAATGACCCCAAAAACACACAACGGCAACAACAAAAAACCAACACCAAATGAGAGAAAAATTACAAAATGACAATAAAAACCAAAATTCACCAATACACAAATCAACAAAAAACAAATGAAATGAAAGAAAAATATGCTTAAAAAACACACATTAAAAGACAGTAGAAACACATAAGACAAAAGAAAGCACAAAATGAGAAGAAAAATTTACACAAAACCACCACAAAAAATCAGATAAATTACACCAAAAACACATGAAATAACACAAACGTATTGTTCTTCCCTGTATTAATACTTTGGTCATTATTCAAAATGCTGACATTAATGTTGATAATGTGGCCCTTATTTCAGAAAATCACTTTTTTGCGGCCCCCACTGTGATAAAAGTTGTCCATCTTTGCTCTAAAGACACAATGTATCACTGCTGTCCCATAAACGTCTGTGTTTCCAAAAAGGTTTGATGGTTGAACGTGAGGCGGATCGTTTTTGACTTGTTTGAAGACTTCAGAGGTTTTTCTCGTCCTCGACCTCCTGCTGCAGAGGCTGAAAGTGTCGGTTTGCTCACGCTCATCTCATGTTCTTCCTGATTTCATCCATCCATGCAACAGGTGAGTCCTCACTAACGCTCCATTATTATTCCCACATTGAGTTTCTGCGATCATGATTTCTTCCTGTTGACTGGATGTTAAACGCACTTGGCAAATGGACTTTTGGCTCATTATAAACACGGACACGGTCATGGAATTCTTGGAAACGTGTTTCCAGTCTTCAAAAGTCATGGAATAATTTAACTGTTTTGGAAATACAGCCTATTTTGTTTTAATGTTTAAAATCCAACCCTCGCTATTACTGTGGGACGTTAAGCAAGTCCCTTAACCCTAACACCTTTTCATAAATGTGTCTGCAAATTGAAATTGTAATCTTATAATTAAACATGGTAGCACTACGCTAGTTGTTGTTTAATGTTACATTCAATAGCTGATGCATCGGTACTTTAAGGGAATTCTGATGAACTACGGTCGGCCCACAGAACGTCTCCGCGGCGAATTGCACATACCACTTTCCAGAGAATTCAGTCAAATTACTCGGTTCCACCGAGTAAAACAAATAAAATTGTGCGACGTAAAATCGTACAAGAAAAAGAACAAAGTGAGGGTGTTTTGAGTTCGATAGCCCGGCCAAAGGCAATATACGATGCTATATGACACTCTAAATAATGGTTTTGACTAAAGCTTAGCGGTTCAAAACTGTGATGTAAAATATTTTGGAAAAGTCATTGTGAATGAAGTTTGGGAATCCTGATTAAAGTAGTTTAATTTGACGTCTTTTGCCTAAAATTACCTTTCCAATAATGTTTTAGCAGTTTTCATTATAAAAAGTCATATAAATCAGATTTTTTAAAAATGTATTTTGTGTCAGTCAATTAAATGTAGTTGATTTAAATAATAGAGTTTAGTGCGCTGTTGATTTTTTTTTTTTTTTCTAGAATTAATTCTAGAGTTTTCCAAACAGTACCTCAGTAGTTGTTTTCTCAGGGTTAAATGAGATCTGTTCACTCAACGATCAAAACTTTGTATCTATTTTTCCTTTGTTACATTTAACTTTAAAAAAAAGTGGTCTGCGAAATCTGATGAAATTTTTTAGTTGAAAAAAATTAACACTTTAGATTTAACGCTTTAGAGGTGGTGTAATTTTTATTTTTGTTTTGAGGAATATTAGCTGCCGCAACAGCTCAAGTTATTATGTTAAAAACTAGAATACGTTTTCTTATTTTGTGGAACAAATCCAGAGTGGCATCTCATTAAAAGTAGCTTTAACCTGTTATTTGCATGGCGTTACATACCGTGACATAAAATTAGGTTTGGGGGGTGATTGGTCTACGTATATGTTGTTATTGGTTAATACCAGAAATTTAGTATTGGATAATATCAGCATATTTGATATTGAAAATAAGATAATATTGACAAGTTTTCAGCTCTGTTTTGTTGTACACTACAATGCATTTGCAACAGTGTCTTTCTTTTTGAGACATAAACAAATTAAATATATACATTTGCTGCTGTTGAGAATATTCTAATAGTTTTTCCTGTTCCGTGCTGTTGGGAATAACAATCAGGCAGTAAATAAGTCAGCCTTTCCTTGAGAAGCGTCTCACATCCCTCCGTCGGAGTCTTTACTTTTCCTTTAGAATCTGAATCTGAGCATCTGTTGTTTCTCCATCGAGGTCAGCTTGAGTTTTTAATGAACACGTGAATTATCTCACATGAAGAAGGAGGAAAAACAAACCACACACAAGGCAGCGGGACATAAAATAGCTAAATAAAACTTTAATAGGTCTAGTTGCAAATGTACATCAATTGCACAGCCACATTTTTTTTCAACACAAGTTTCTCTGTACATTATTATGTGGTTTATCACTGTTGTCAAAGGAAGCAGAATCCAGCAAATACTTTCTATGTTCAATATACTTACAAAAGTAATTTCTACAAGATATTATAAAACGTACAACATCTTATACTGTATATAGCTTCATATTTGAATCTGTTTGTTGGGAGTGGTCGGATCGCATTAGCTCGTAGATTTCAGATGACGTTGGAATTAATGAACGCATTACTGAGAGTAATGAAGGAAATTAGGAATCAAACACAAGTTCACCCTCTACTTATTATGTGCATGCATGAAACCATATTTCTTAAAGTGCGACTATGACACTTTTGATGGATTACAGTTTAAAAGCGGAAGTTTCGACAAATAGCAAGTTGCAGTTTAGCGTACCTTGCTAATACCATGTTTATTTTATGGAGCAAAGTTGTAAGAGGAGATCATTTATCAATTTTACATTTGCCAACATTAGATATAGATAATTAATTTGAGTTTAGCAAACTCAAAGCCAACTAATCACATTTTCTAGCAATAAACTGCCTATTCAAGCTAACAGGCTAGCATTTGCCCCTTGAATCCAAATGTGTTGCTAATTAGCATCCATGCTCCAGTTTTGGCTAATATTAACCGCCAGAATCTTCTAGTTAATCTTAGCTTTAGGGATCTGCTGATATTAGTTAATATTACCATCCACATTAGAGATGTTAGCCTCCTACTTTTAGTTGGGCTTACATTAGCCCCATGAATCCCAACATGTTTGCTAATATTAGCATCTACGCTCCAGTTTTGGCTAATATTAGCCTCCAGAATCGGTGAACATTGGTTTTAGGGATCGACAGATAGACATGTCAGTTAATGTTAGCCTCCTCCTTTTATTTTGGCTAACAGTAGCCCCTTGCATCCGAACATGTTAGCATTCATGCTCCAGTTTTGGCTGATATTAACCTCCAGAATCTTCTAAATGGTAAAGATTAGCTTTTGTAATCTGTTGATATTAGATAATATTAGCCTCCTCTTATTTTGGCTTACATTAGCCACTTAAATCCGAATGTGTTAGCTAATAACGTCCAGAAACATTTAACTGGTTAACATTAGCTTTAGTGATCTGCTGATATTAGCTAGTATTAGCATCCACACTCCAGATTTTAGCCCATATTAGCCTTCTCCTCTTACTTTGGCTTACATTAGCCCGTTGAATCCGAAAATGTTAGCTAATATTAGCATCTACGTTCCGGTTTTGGCTAATATTAACCCCGAGAACATTTTAATTGGTAAACATTAGCTCTAGGGATTTGCTGATATTAGCTAATATTAGCCTCCTCCTCTTATTTTGGCTTACGTTAGCCCTTGGAATCTGAACATGTTAGCTAATGTTAGCATCCACGCTCCAGTTTTGGCTAATATTAACCTTCAGAATCTTCTGGTTAACATTAGCTTTAGGGATTTGCTGATATTAGTTAATTTTACCATCCACATTCCAGATGTTGGCTAGTATTAGCCTCCTACTTTTGCCTTATATTAGCCTCCACACTCCAGATGTTAGCTAATATTAGTCTCCTCCTATTTTGGCTTACATTAGCCTCAAAGTTCTTGTTAAAAGATTATGACTAAAACAGCAACAACTGGTCCATTTAGATAAAGGGTTTTTACTTTTTCATTCAAAAGTAAGAGTCATACTTTTTTGGTTGGATGCAACATACAAACGCAAGCTGTGTAATGGGTTACTTTATAAGTTTGAGGCAAATAATTTTAGTTAAAGCAGATAAAAGACTTGTTAGAAACACCAACCAGTCAACATGAAAAGTGCATAGACTCAGACTGATGAAACATGCTGGATTTGTGCTTGTTGAGACGTATCGAGTCCTGACTCCACTTGGCCTAAATCCTGTAAAAACACTCACTTCTAAACAGTGCCCCTCCTACTGACCCTATTAAGTTTTTTGGCTCGCGATAAAACACTCTAGGTACAAAACAATAGCTTTTTCAACAGAGAGAGAGAGAGAGAGAAAACACTGAAAGGTTAATTTAATTGAACAAGATCCACCCGATGAGGACAGATGAGAGACTCAGCTATTATTTACAATAATATCCATATTGATACAGCAGAGTTTGAGCACATCAGCATACATTTACAAAAAAAAAGCTCTGTTAACATCGGGTAAAAATAATATCAGCATTTTATTTACACATTTTTACCCCGCACTCGCTGCACACTTATCATATATTCATGTCACGCCTGCAGCAAAACCAATCATCAGGGACTTTACAGTCAAAACTGGCAACTACAGAAATAAGTTGTGATACTGGAGCTACCACTGGCTTTAGAGGAAGTTTGCACAAACTCACAGGTAAAAAAAGAAGATATACTTAAACTGGAAAACATTGTACTTTTCTTATCGCAATGGAAAGACCTAGAGAGACGGAACCAACTGTGACGTTAGAGCTTTTTCAGCATAACTTTATCGTATCATAGTGAGGCTCTACATTGTAGTACTTGTACTCGATTTTGGTTTACTAGGGAAGTAACAAGTGTTACCACTAGCATTTTCTAGCAAATTAATTTTTATATGCTAATAAAGGGGCGGAGCAAAGCAAATTCAGGCATGCCATTGGCTTTTGAAAATATTACAACCAATCAGAATAAAAAGTTGACTTTACTTTAGGAAAAAAGCAAACTCGTTGCCTTGAAAAAACTAATTAATGTTGCAAGTTGATTTTGTCTTCATCGACGTCATAAGCATCATAATAATTTGTTAAGGTTTAATTTATTCAGACAACTTTTTATTTTCAAGAAATTCACTTTGATCTCCTGGAATCAACTTGCTTTGATGTTTCATTACGCATAAATCAAGGAAACATCAAAGTGATCAGCAAAATAATATGTTAAGGTTTCATTTATTCAGACAATTAACTGTTTTTTCAGGAAGTTTACTTTGATCTCTTGACATGTCTCAACTGTCGACTTCCAGTCGACTGTCAAAACGTGCCAGGTGATCAAAGTAAATTTCCTGCAAAAAAGAAACCATAACATACTAACTAGAGTTAACTTTGATAAATTAAATTAATTTACAAGTTAATTGAATCTAATTAATCTAAGTCAACATTAATTCTTTTTTTTTTTTTTTACATAAAGTCAACTTATTATTCTTTACAGTGAGGATTTGGTTATAATCCATCCTACTTCATTTGCATTAGGTTTACTAGTACTACTAGTAAATTAAAACAGTCTCTTAAAACTACAAGTGAGAACAAAAAATGTAGTTTTATCAATAAACATTTTTGGCACATTAATGCGCGAGTAGACCTTACTATATTCGCAAAATTGTCTACTACGGAACTAGACAATTTGTTGTAACTAGTTGACCTAATAGTAAAAATGAAAATAGTTAGAAGCAACGAGCATCAACACAGTCACATTTTGGCTTCAGCAGACTTTATTACCACGGACGAGCAAAGCTGACAAATGCCACGTTTTTATAGAAAGTTTCGTTTTAGCAACGGCTCGTCGGTCAGTCCAGTGTTTCATTTTTTAAGCTAACGTGCGTGAATTATTTCCCTCAGTAGAGCTCAGGAAACGGAACACCACACATTGCTCACGGTTCACTGAGCAGCTGTGCAAACTTAGTACAAACCATCATTGTTTGTTGTAAAATGAAGAAAAATGAAAACTCTAAAATAAACGGCTGCTTCATATTTGAAACTATCAAATATAGGTACGTGTGTAATGTATATACTCTGTATATAAGAAACAATACTGCATACGTCTATAGAAGATTTGATCAATATATCACATGGACTTTGTTTATAGTACATTTAGCTGCTGTTTACAATAGTTTTTTTTTTTTTTAAACAAATCCACAGGTAAATTGTGCCTTTCATTGCCATGGAGACCAGTGGGCTAAGATCAGGGCATGTTCCTTTTTTATTTAAGGCGCTTTTCTTGTACCAAGCTTTGGGAAAGATTGCACTAAGTCTGGACACATCAGTGGGCGAGAGGAAATAAAGATAGTTTAGTATGAAAAATAAAGGTTTCTTTCTTTAGTTTCATGTGAGAAACGAGACTGAAGTCATTGTCTCCGCACAGCTGGAGCTCTGATCCTTTGATGGTCTTTGTTGGCTTTAAGTGGAGAATAAAGAAGCAGGGGATGTGGTTGCTAGGGCGACCATGTGAGTATTTAGTGGTTTTGTCATCCGATGACGTGAGTTTCATATGTACAACGCTCTCTGCGCCGCTTGGTCAACGAAAGCTTCCTGAAATCCTTTAGTTGCCGTTTCACAACAACGTCCTCCTCACGTCTTGGTTCCTCTGAGGAGTGAGAAACTCTCTCTGTGAGTCCACGCGTGCTCGGGCTCCCAGCTTTATTTTAATGCTGACTCATCCTTAGTCTAGCAGTTGCTGCTGTTCCTAAACTCTCCGTTCTCTGTGATTTGCAGTTTGGTGGCGTTGGTGGGGGAGATGCCGTTGCGTGTCTGAATGCTGTAGCGTTCCTTCAGCTGCGTTAAGGCGCTCATCAGACGGGCGTTGGCGGCATCCAGAGATGCGATACGTTTCTCCTGAAGAGTCGGACAGTAAGGAAAAGAGTGAATAAATACAAGTACGTTTTCATACAATGTTTTTGTCACAAAGTTGCTTATTAAAAGTCGGCCTTCATACATTTTATATTTATTTGTATTTGTACATTTACCCCTACGCACTTTTAAGGCTATTTGGTCGAATATAGCTGCAATACTGAGTGTGTGCACGTTGCCAGGTTTGAGGGAAATAAGTGGGAGATGGACTAATGTGTACGATGGTGCTGAAGTGATCGAGCAACATTTATAAATATTTGTCCGAACTCGCCGTTCCTCTAGTTCAGGAGTTCTCAACCTTGGGACTGGGATCCTATTTCGGGTCGCCACATGCCTTTAGGAAACTAGGAATATTTTTTTGAGCAATTTGAGCCAAATTTTTGCAACTACAGCAAACATGCCATATTTTAACCTATTTTCATCACTTTTTCTTGCCATATTGTTGCTAAATTACTTCCATTTCTGCCACTTCTCCACACATTTCTTCCACCTTCAAGACATTTACGGCACTTATAAACCTTTTCCACCACTTTTCCCACCTAATTGCAGATATTTTGACTCATTATTTTAACCTCTTTTTACCATAATTTATGCTTAGGGTTAGGGTTGTAAACTGTTTTATTGCTCTTAACCTTTTGAAAAACAGACTAGCTGGACTTTGATTTACATTCCATATTTTACATTTAATCAAACTGAGATCAGAACCACAATTTAAAACTGTGGTTAGTTATTTTCCCAAACACTATGAGCTGTTCTGCTCCTTAAAGTGAAAAGTTGAATGAATCATTTTGGTAATGTTCTTCCTCTCTTTAATGCAGGTGTTAGAGGACGATGAATCACCTGTGAGTGCACTGGGATTTTAAGAAAACTTCCTGTTGCATAGACTTCTTTGTGTGTGTGTGTAGGGATGTAATAATAGAATCTTAACAGGGTTTAGAAATCACTCACTGCACTCCTCTCTAATTTAAAGCTGCACTTTGTTGTTTCGTTGTATTAAAATTGCTACTCTAAATGTTTTAACAGCATTTGTTCCAAGAAGTGATTCTACCTGTGCGTCAATGATCTTCTGCTTGGAGTCCACCACTGCCTGCATGTCAGAGTGGTCTTTCTTTAGCTCCTCCTCCACCGACATTAACCTGAGGAGGATCAAACACATAGACATCAACACAAAAACAAACCTTGGGGTCAGAAACCTCCTCCCCTATTAGCCGTGGTGGTACCTGCTAATGATGCTCTTCATCTGCAAGTCCTTGTCGTCCTGCTGTCTGCGCAGACGTTCCTCAGACTCCTCCAGCCGAGCCTGGTACTCCATCAGGACCTTTTGAGCCTGCTCGTCCTGACCCTTCAGACGAGCCTCGTACTCCTCCAGCTTCTGAACGGATGATCTTAACTTCTCCTGCAGCACCGCGATCTCCTGCTGATACTTAGCAGATAAACACATCATCATCAGACTCTGAAGATGAGTTTGTTTTCATTCTGATCATCCGACGATGGCACTTTGTCGTCCATTGTTCGAGGGAAAATAACAAACTCATTAAAGGTCTTTATTTTTTCTGTCCGTGTATAATGTATTGTCCTCTTGCCTAAAACCAAAGGTAAGTAAATGAAGTGAGGCATAAATTTTGATGAAAACATTTCAAAAGCCTCAAAACGTTGGTAAGGCATAACGTTCAAAAATTCAAAAAAATTGAGTTAGGACTATCATTAGACCCTAAAAACTACTGCAAATATAATGCACATACTTAATCAAGGCTAAGAAAGCAGTAAGGCACAAAAAATGACAAAAAACTAAAATCACCCAAAATCAAAAGTAAGGCTATTACAAGGCATTTTTTTCAAAATTTTGGAAAAAAAAAAAAATTGAGTTAGGACCATCATTAGACCCTAAAAACTACTGCAAATATAATGCACATACTTAGACAGGGCTAAGAAAGCAGTAAGGCACAAAAAATGACAAAAAACTAAAATCACCCAAAATTAAAAGTAAGGCTATAGCAAGGCTTTTTTTTCAAAAATTAAAAAAAAAAAAAATTGAGTTAGGACCATCATTAGACACTAAAAACTACTGCAAATATAATGCACATACTTAGACAGGGCAAAGAAAGCAGTAAGGCACAAAAAAAAACAAAAAACAGAAATCACCCAAAATCAAAAAGTAAGGCTATAGCAAGGCTTTTTTTTTCAAAATTTTGGAAAAAAAAAAAATTGAGTTAGGACCATCATTAGACCCTAAAAACTACTGCAAATATAATGCACATACTTAATCAAGGCTAAGAAAGCAGTAAGGCACAAAAAATGACAAAAAACTAAAATCACCCAAAATCAAAAGTAAGGCTATAACAAGGCTTTTTTTTCAAAATTTAAAAACAAAAAAAAAAAATTGAGTTAGGACCATCATTAGACCCTAAAAACTACTGCAAAAATGATGCACATACTTAATCAGGGCTAAGAAAGCAGTAAGGCACAAAAAAAAACAAAAAACAGAAATCACCCAAAATCAAAAAGTAAGGCTATAGCAAGGCTTTTTTTTCAAAAATTTGGAAAAAAAAAAAAAATTGAGTTAGGACCATCATTAGACACTAAAAACTACTGCAAATATAATGCACATACTTAGACAGGGCAAAGAAAGCAGTAATGCACAAAAAAAAACAAAAAACAGAAATCACCCAAAATCAAAAAGTAAGGCTATAGCAAGGCTTTTTTTTCAAAATTTTGGAAAAAAAAAAATTGAGTTAGGACTATCATTAGACCCTAAAAACTACTGCAAATATAATGCACATACTTAATCAGGCCTAAGAAAGCAGAAAGGCACAAAAAATGACAAAAAACAAAAATCACCCAAAATCAAAAGTAAGGCTATAGCAAGGCTTTTTTTTTCAAAATTTTTGGAAAAAAAAAAATTTGAGTTAGGACCATCATTAGACCCTAAAAACTACTGCAAATATAATGCACATACTTAATCAAGGCTAAGAAAGCAGTAAGGCACAAAAAATGACAAAAAACTAAAATCACCCAAAATCAAAAGTAAAGCTATAGCAAGGCTTTTTTTTCAAAAATTTGGAAAAAAAAAAAAAAATTTAGTTAGGACCATCATTAGATCCTAAAAACTACTGCAAATATAATGTACATACTTAAACAGGGCAAAGAAAGCAGTAAGGCACAAAAAAAGACAAAAAACAAAAATCACCCAAAATCAAAAGTAAGGCTATAACAAGGCATTTTTTTCAAAATTTTGAAAAAAAAAAAATTGAGTTAGGACCATCATTAGACCCTAAAAACTACTGCAAAAATGATGCACATACTTAATCAGGGCTAAGAAAGCAGTAAAGCACAAAAAAAAACAAAAAACAGAAATCACCCAAAATCAAAAAGTAAGGCTATAGCAAGGCTTTTTTTTCAAAATTTTGGAAAAAAAAAAAATTGAGTTAGGACCATCATTAGACCCTAAAAACTACTGCAAATATAATGTACATACTTAAACAGGGCAAAGAAAACAGAAAGGCACAAAAAAAGACAAAAAACAAAAATCACCCAAAATCAAAAGTAAGGCTATAGCAAGGCTTTTTTTTCAAAAATTAAAAAAAAAAAAAAATTGAGTTAGGACCATCATTAGACACTAAAAACTACTGCAAATATAATGCACATACTTAGACAGGGCAAAGAAAGCAGTAATGCACAAAAAAAAACAAAAAACAGAAATCACCCAAAATCAAAAAGTAAGGCTATAGCAAGGCTTTTTTTTTCAAAATTTTTGGAAAAAAAAAAATTTGAGTTAGGACCATCATTAGACCCTAAAAACTACTGCAAATATAATGCACAAAGTTAAAGAGGGCTAAGAAAGTAGTAAGGCACAAAAAATGACAAAAAACTAAAATCACCCAAAATCAAAAGTAAAGCTATAGCAAGGCTTTTTTTTCAAAATTTTTGGAAAAAAAAAAATGAGTTAGGACCATCATTAGACACTAAAAACTACTGCAAATATAATGTACATACTTAAACAGGGCAAAGAAAGCAGTAAGGCACAAAAAAAGACAAAAAACAAAAATCACCCAAAATCAAAAGTAAGGCTATAGCAAGGCTTTTTTTTCAAAATTTTGAAAAAAAAAAAAAATTGAGTTAGGACCATCATTAGACCCTAAAAACTACTGCAAATATAATGCACATACTTAATCAAGGCTAAGAAAGCAGTAAGGCACAAAAAATGACAAAAAACAAAAATCACCCAAAATCAAAAGTAAGGCTATAACAAGGCATTTTTTTCAAAATTTTGGAAAAAAAAAAAAAATTGAGTTAGGACCATCATTAGACCCTAAAAACTACTGCAAATATAATGCACATACTTAAACAGGGTAAAGAAAGCAGTAAGGCACAAAAAAAAACAAAAAACAGAAATCACCCAAAATCAAAAGTAAGGCTATAAACAAGGCATTTTTTTTCCAAATTTTGGAAAAAAAAAAAAAATTGAGTTAGGACCATCATTAGACCCTAAAAACTACTGCAAATATAATGCACATACTTAAACAGGGTAAAGAAAGCAGTAAGGCACAAAAAAAGACAAAAAAACAAAAATCACCCAAAATCAAAAGTAAGGCTATAGCAAGGCTTTTTTTTCAAAATTTTGAAAAAAAAAAAAATTGAATTAGGACCATCATTAGACCCTAAAAACTACTGCAAATATAATGCACATACTTAATCAGGGCTAAGAAAGCAGTAAGGCACAAAAAATGACAAAAAACAAAAATCACCCAAAATCAAAAGTAAGGCTATAACAAGGCATTTTTTTTCCAAATTTTGGAAAAAAAAAAAAAATTGAGTTAGGACCATCATTAGACCCTAAAAACTACTGCAAATATAATGCACATACTTAAACAGGGTAAAGAAAGCAGTAAGGCACAAAAAAAGACAAAAAAACAAAAATCACCCAAAATCAAAAGTAAGGCTATAGCAAGGCTTTTTTTTCAAAATTTTGAAAAAAAAAAAAATTGAGTTAGGACCATCATTAGACCCTAAAAACTACTGCAAATATAATGCACATACTTAATCAGGGCTAAGAAAGCAGTAAGGCACAAAAAAAGACAAAAAACAAAAATCACCCAAAATCAAAAGTAAGGCTATAGCAAGGCTTTTTTTTCAAAATTTTGAAAAAAAAAAAAAATTGAGTTAGGACCATCATTAGACCCTAAAAACTACTGCAAATATAATGCACATACTTAATCAGGCTAAGAAAGCAGTAAGGCACAAAAAATGACAAAAAACAAAAATCACCCAAAATCAAAAGTAAGGCTATAGCAAGGCATTTTTTTTCAAAATTTTGGAAAAAAAAAAAAATTGAGTTAGGACCATCATTAGACCCTAAAAACTACTGCAAATATAATGCACATACTTAAACAGGGCTAAAAAAAGCAGTAAGGCACAAAAAAATGACAAAAAACAAAAATCACCCAAAATCAAAAGTAAGGCTATAGCAAGGCTTTTTTTTCAAAATTTTGAAAAAAAAAAAAAATTGAATTAGGACCATCATTAGACCCTAAAAACTACTGCAAATATAATGCACATACTTAATCAGGGCTAAGAAAGCAGTAAGGCACAAAAAATGACAAAAAACTAAAATCACCCAAAATCAAAAGTAAGGCTATAGCAAGGCTTTTTTTTCAAAATTTTTGGAAAAAAAAAAATGAGTTAGGACCATCAATAGACCCTAAAAACTACTGCAAATATAATGTACATACTTAAACAGGGCAAAGAAAGCAGTAAGGCACAAAAAAAAACAAAAAACAAAAATCACCCAAAATGAAAAGTAAGGCTATAACAAGGCTTTTTTTTCAAAAATTAAAAAAAAAAAAAATTGAGTTAGGACCATCATTAGACACTAAAAACTACTGCAAATATAATGCACATACTTAGACAGGGCAAAGAAAGCAGTAAGGCACAAAAAAAAACAAAAAACAGAAATCACCCAAAATCAAAAAGTAAGGCTATAGCAAGGCTTTTTTTTTCAAAATTTTTGGAAAAAAAAAATTTGAGTTAGGACCATCATTAGACCCTAAAAACTACTGCAAATATAATGCACATACTTAATCAAGGCTAAGAAAGCAGTAAGGCACAAAAAATGACAAAAAACTAAAATCACCCAAAATCAAAAGTAAGGCTATAACAAGGCTTTTTTTTCAAAATTTAAAAAAAAAAAAAATTGAGTTAGGACCATCATTAGACACTAAAAACTACTGCAAATATAATGCACATACTTAGACAGGGCAAAGAAAGCAGTAAGGCACAAAAAAAAACAAAAAACAGAAATCACCCAAAATCAAAAAGTAAGGCTATAGCAAGGCTTTTTTTTCAAAATTTTTGGAAAAAAAAAATTTGAGTTAGGACCATCATTAGACCCTAAAAACTACTGCAAATATAATGCACATACTTAATCAAGGCTAAGAAAGCAGTAAGGCACAAAAAATGACAAAAAACTAAAATCACCCAAAATCAAAAGTAAGGCTATAGCAAGGCTTTTTTTTCAAAAATTTGGAAAAAAAAAAAAAATTGAGTTAGGACCATCATTAGATCCTAAAAACTACTGCAAATATAATGTACATACTTAAACAGGGCAAAGAAAGCAGTAAGGCACAAAAAAAGACAAAAAACAAAAATCACCCAAAATCAAAAGTAAGGCTATAGCAAGGCTTTTTTTTCAAAATTTTGAAAAAAAAAAAAAATTGAGTTAGGACCATCATTAGACCCTAAAAACTACTGCAAATATAATACACATACTTAATCAAGGCTAAGAAAGCAGTAAGGCACAAAAAATGACAAAAAACTAAAATCACCCAAAATCAAAAGTAAGGCTATAACAAGGCTTTTTTTTCAAAATTTAAAAAAAAAAAAAAAAAAATGAGTTAGGACCATCATTAGACCCTAAAAACTACTGCAAATATAATGCACATACTTAAACGGGGCAAAGAAAGCAGTAAGGCACAAAAAAAAGACAAAAAACATAAATCACCCAAAATTAAAAGTAAGGCTATAGCAAGGCTTTTTTTTTCAAAATTTTGGAAAAAAAAAAATTTGAGTTAGGACCATCATTAGACCCTAAAAACTACTGCAAATATAATGCACATACTTAATCAAGGCTAAGAAAGCAGTAAGGCACAAAAAATGACAAAAAACTAAAATCACCCAAAATCAAAAGTAAGGCTATAGCAAGGCATTTTTTTTCAAAATTTTGGGAAAAAAAAAAAATTGAGTTAGGACCATCATTAGACCCTAAAAACTACTGCAAATATAATGCACATACTTAAACAGGGCAAAGAAAGCAGTAAGGCACAAAAAATGACAAAAAACAAAATCACCCAAAATCAAAAGTAAGGCTATAGCAAGGCTTTTTTTTCAAAATTTTGAAAAAAAAAAAAAATTGAGTTAGGACCATCATTAGACCCTAAAAACTACTGCAAATATAATGCACATACTTAATCAAGGCTAAGAAAGCAGTAAGGCACAAAAAATGACAAAAAACTAAAATCACCCAAAATCAAAAGTAAGGCTATAACAAGGCTTTTTTTTCAAAATTTAAAATAAAAAAAAAAAAATTGAGTTAGGACCATCATTAGACCCTAAAAACTACTGCAAATATAATGCACATACTTAAACAGGGCAAAGAAAGCAGTAAGGCACAAAAAATGACAAAAAACTAAAATCACGCAAGGCTTTTTTTTCAAAATTTTTGGAAAAAAAAAAATTGAGTTAGGACCATCATTAGACCCTAAAAACTACTGCAAATATAATGCACATACTTAATCAAGGCTAAGAAAGCAGTAAAACACAAAAAATGACAAAAAACAAAAATCACCCAAAATCAAAAGTAACAAGGCATTTTTTTCAAAATTTTGGAAAAAAAAAAAAATTGAGTTAGGACCATCATTAGACCCTAAAAACTACTGCAAATATAATGCACATACTTAATCAAGGCTAAGAAAGCAGTAAGGCACAAAAAATGACAAAAAACAAAAATCACCCAAAATCAAAAGTAAGGCTATAACAAGGCATTTTTTTCAAAATTTTGGAAAAAAAAAAAAAATTGAGTTAGGACCATCATTAGACCCTAAAAACTACTGCAAATATAATGCACATACTTAATCAGGGCTAAGAAAGCAGTAAGGCACAAAAAATGACAAAAAACTAAAATCACCCAAAATTAAAAGTAAGGCTATAGCAAGGCTTTTTTTTCAAAAATTAAAAAAAAAAAAAAATTGAGTTAGGACCATCATTAGACACTAAAAACTACTGCAAATATAATGCACATACTTAGACAGGGCAAAGAAAGCAGTAAGGCACAAAAAAAAACAAAAAACAGAAATCACCCAAAATCAAAAGTAAGGCTATAACAAGGCTTTTTTTTCAAAATTTTGAAAAAAAAAAAAATTGAGTTAGGACCATCATTAGACCCTAAAAACTACTGCAAATATAATGCACATACTTAAACAGGGCAAAGAAAGCAGTAAGGCACAAAAAATGACAAAAAACTAAAATCACTCAAAATCAAAAGTAAGGCTATAGCAAGGCTTTTTTTTCAAAATTTTGAAAAAAAAAAAAATTGAGTTAGGACCATCATTAGACCCTAAAAACTACTGCAAATATAATGCACATACTTAATCAGGGCTAAGAAAGCAGTAAGGCACAAAAAATGACAAAAACAAAATTCACCAAAATCAAAAGTAAGGCTATACAAGGCTTTTTTTTCAAAATTTTGAAAAAAAAAAAAATTGAGTTAGGACCATCATTAGACCCTAAAAACTACTGCAAATATAATGCACATACTTAATCAAGGCAAAAAAAAGCAGTAAGGCACAAAAAATGACAAAAAACAAAAATCACCCAAAATCAAAAGTAAGGCTATAGCAAGGCATTTTTTTCAAAATTTTGGAAAAAAAAAAAAATTGAGTTAGGACCATCATTAGACCCTAAAAACTACTGCAAATATAATGCACATACTTAATCAGGGCTAAGAAAGCAGTAAGGCAAAAAAATGACAAAAAACAAAAATCACCCAAAATCAAAAGTAAGGCTATAACAAGGCATTTTTTTCAAAATTTTGAAAAAAAAAAAAATTGAGTTAGGACCATCATTAGACCCTAAAAACTACTGCAAATATAATGCACATACTTAATCAGGGCCAAGAAAGCAGTAAGGCACAAAAAAAAGACAAAAAACAAAAATCACCCAAAATCAAAAGTAAGGCTATAGCAAGGCTTTTTTTTCAAAATTTTGGAAAAAAAAAAAAATTGAGTTAGGACCATCATTAGACCCTAAAAACTACTGCAAATATAATGCACATACTTAAACAGGGCAAAGAAAGCAGTAAGGCACAAAAAAATGACAAAAAACAAAAATCACCCAAAATCAAAAGTAAGGCTATAGCAAGGCTTTTTTTTCAAAAATTTAAAAAAAAAAAAATTGAGTTAGGACCATCATTAGACCCTAAAAACTACTGCAAATATAATGCACATACTTAGACAGGGCAAAGAAAGCAGTAAGGCACAAAAAAAGACAAAAAACAAAAATCACCCAAAATCAAAAGTAAGGCTATAGCAAGGCTTTTTTTTTCAAAATTTTGGAAAAAAAAAAATTTGAGTTAGGACCATCATTAGACCCTAAAAACTACTGCAAATATAATGCAAAAAGTTAAAGAGGGCTAAGAAAGCAGTAAGGCACAAAAAATGACAAAAAACTAAAATCACCCAAAATCAAAAGTAAGGCTATAGCAAGGCTTTTTTTTCAAAATTTGGAAAAAAAAAAAAAATTGAGTTAGGACCATCATTAGATCCTAAAAACTACTGCAAATATAATGCACATACTTAAACAGGGCAAAGAAAGCAGTAAGGCACAAAAAATGACAAAAAACAAAAATCACCCAAAATCAAAAGTAAGGCTATAGCAAGGCTTTTTTTTCAAAATTTTGAAAAAAAAAAAAATTGAGTTAGGACCATCATTAGACCCTAAAAACTACTGCAAATATAATGCACATACTTAATCAAGGCTAAGAAAGCAGTAAGGCACAAAAAATGACAAAAAACAAAAACCACCCAAAATCAAAAGTAAGGCTATAACAAGGCATTTTTTTCCAAATTTTGGAAAAAAAAAAAAATTGAGTTAGGACCATCATTAGACCCTAAAAACTACTGCAAATATAATGCACATACTTAAACAGGGCAAAGAAAGCAGTAAGGCACAAAAAAAGACAAAAAACAAAAATCACCCAAAATCAAAAGTAAGGCTATAGCAAGGCTTTTTTTTCAAAATTAAAAAAAAAAAAAAAAAATTGAGTTAGGACCATCATTAGACACTAAAAACTACTGCAAATATAATGCACATACTTAATCAGGGCCAAGAAAGCAGTAAGGCACAAAAAAAAGACAAAAAACTAAAATCACCCAAAATCAAAAGTAAGGCTATAGCAAGGCTTTTTTTTCAAAATTTTGAAAAAAAAAAAAAATTGAGTTAGGACCATCATTAGACCCTAAAAACTACTGCAAATATAATGCACATACTTAATCAGGGCTAAGAAAGCAGTAAGGCACAAAAAATGACAAAAAACTAAAATCACCCAAAATCAAAAGTAAGGCTATAGCAAGGCTTTTTTTTCAAAATTTTGAAAAAAAAAAAAATTGAGTTAGGACCATCATTAGACCCTAAAAACTACTGCAAATATAATGCACATACTTAAACAGGGCAAAGAAAGCAGTAAGGCACAAAAAATGACAAAAAACAAAAATCACCCAAAATCAAAAGTAAGGCTATAGCAAGGCTTTTTTTTCAAAATTTTGAAAAAAAAAAAAAATTGAGTTAGGACCATCATTAGACCCTAAAAACTACTGCAAATATAATGCACATACTTAAACAGGGCTAAGAAAGCAGTAAGGCACAAAAAATGACAAAAAACAAAAATCACCCAAAATCAAAAGTAAGGCTATAGCAAGGCATTTTTTTTCAAAATTTTGAAAAAAAAAAAATTGAGTTAGGACCATCATTAGACCCTAAAAACTACTGCAAATATAATGCACATACTTAAACAGGGCAAAGAAAGCAGTAAGGCACAAAAAATGACAAAAAACTAAAATCACCCAAAATCAAAAGTAAGGCTATAACAAGGCATTTTTTTTTCAAAAATTTGAAAAAAAAAAAAATTGAGTTAGGACCATCATTAGACCCTAAAAACTACTGCAAATATAATGCACATACTTAAACAGGGCTAAGAAAGCAGTAAGGCACAAAAAATGACAAAAAACTAAAATCACCCAAATCAAAAGTAAGGCTATAACAAGGCTTTTTTTTCAAAATTTGAAAAAAAAAAAAAATTGAGTTAGGACCATCATTAGACCCTAAAAACTACTGCAAATATAATGCACATACTTAAACAGGGCTAAGAAAGCAGTAAGGCACAAAAAATGACAAAAAACTAAAATCACCCAAAATCAAAAGTAAGGCTATAGCAAGGCTTTTTTTTCAAAAATTTTGAAAAAAAAAAAAAATTGAGTTAGGACCATCATTAGACCCTAAAAACTACTGCAAATATAATGCACATACTTAATCAAGGCTAAGAAAGCAGTAAGGCACAAAAAATGACAAAAAACAAAAATCACCCAAAATCAAAAGTAAGGCTATAACAAGGCATTTTTTTTCAAAATTTTGGAAAAAAAAAAAAATTGAGTTAGGACCATCATTAGACCCTAAAAACTACTGCAAATATAATGCACATACTTAATCAGGGCTAAGAAAGCAGTAAGGCACAAAAAAATGACAAAAAACAAAAATCACCCAAAATCAAAAGTAAGGCTATAGCAAGGCTTTTTTTTCAAAATTTTGGAAAAAAAAAAAAATTGAGTTAGGACCATCATTAGACCCTAAAAACTACTGCAAATATAATGTACATACTTAAACAGGGCAAAGAAAGCAGTAAGGCACAAAAAAGACAAAAAACAAAAATCACCCAAAATCAAAAGTAAGGCTATAGCAAGGCTTTTTTTTCAAAAATTTAAAAAAAAAAAAAAATTGAGTTAGGACCATCATTAGACACTAAAAACTACTGCAAATATAATGCACATACTTAGACAGGGCTAAGAAAGCAGTAAGGCACAAAAAAAGACAAAAAACTAAAATCACCCAAAATCAAAAGTAAGGCTATAGCAAGGCTTTTTTTTTCAAAATTTTGGAAAAAAAAAAAAATTGAGTTAGGACCATCATTAGACCCTAAAAACTACTGCAAATATAATGCACATACTTAATCAGGGCTAAGAAAGCAGTAAGGCACAAAAAATGACAAAAAACTAAAATCACCCAAAATCAAAAGTAAGGCTATAGCAAGGCTTTTTTTTCAAAAATTTGGAAAAAAAAAAAAAATTGAGTTAGGACCATCATTAGACCCTAAAAACTACTGCAAATATAATGCACATACTTAAACAGGGCAAAGAAAGCAGTAAGGCACAAAAAAGACAAAAAACAAAAATCACCCAAAATCAAAAGTAAGGCTATAGCAAGGCTTTTTTTTCAAAATTTTGAAAAAAAAAAAATTGAGTTAGGACCATCATTAGACCCTAAAAACTACTGCAAATATAATGCACATACTTAATCAAGGCTAAGAAAGCAGTAAGGCACAAAAAATGACAAAAAACAAAAATCACCCAAAATCAAAAGTAAGGCTATAACAAGGCATTTTTTTCAAAATTTTGGAAAAAAAAAAAAATTGAGTTAGGACCATCATTAGACCCTAAAAACTACTGCAAATATAATGCACATACTTAAACAGGGCTAAGAAAGCAGTAAGGCACAAAAAATGACAAAAAACTAAAATCACCCAAAATCAAAAGTAAGGCTATAGCAAGGCTTTTTTTTCAAAATTTAAAAAAAAAAAAAATTGAGTTAGGACCATCATTAGACCCTAAAAACTACTGCAAATATAATGCACATACTTAAACAGGGCAAAGAAAGCAGTAAGGCACAAAAAATGACAAAAAACTAAAATCACCCAAAATCAAAAGTAAGGCTATAGCAAGGCTTTTTTTTCAAAATTTTGAAAAAAAAAAAAAATTGAGTTAGGACCATCATTAGACCCTAAAAACTACTGCAAATATAATGCACATACTTAATCAGGGCTAAGAAAGCAGTAAGGCACAAAAAATGACAAAAAACTAAAATCACCCAAAATCAAAAGTAAGGCTATAGCAAGGCTTTTTTTTCAAAATTTTTGAAAAAAAAAAAATGAGTTAGGACCATCATTAGACCCTAAAAACTACTGCAAATATAATGTACATACTTAAACAGGGCAAAGAAAGCAGTAAGGCACAAAAAAAAGACAAAAAACAAAAATCACCCAAAATCAAAAGTAAGGCTATAGCAAGGCTTTTTTTTCAAAATTTTGAAAAAAAAAAAAAATTGAGTTAGGACCATCATTAGACCCTAAAAACTACTGCAAATATAATGCACATACTTAATCAAGGCTAAGAAAGCAGTAAGGCACAAAAAATGACAAAAAACAAAAATCACCCAAAATCAAAAGTAAGGCTATAACAAGGCATTTTTTTTCAAAATTTTGAAAAAAAAAAAAAATTGAGTTAGGACCATCATTAGACCCTAAAAACTACTGCAAATATAATGCACATACTTAAACAGGGCTTAAAAAAAAAAGCAGTAAGGCACAAAAAAAATGACAAAAAACAAAAATCACCCAAAATCAAAAGTAAGGCTATAGCAAGGAATTTTTTTCAAAATTTTGAAAAAAAAAAAAAATTGAGTTAGGACCATCATTAGACCCTAAAACTACTGCAAATATAATGCACATACTTAACAGGGCTAAGAAAGCAGTAAGGCACAAAAAATGACAAAAAACAAAAATCACCCAAAATCAAAAGTAAGGCTATAGCAAGGCTTTTTTTTTAAAATTTAAAAAAAAAAAAAAATTGAGTTAGGACCATCATTAGACCCTAAAAACTACTGCAAATATAATGCACATACTTAAACAGGGCTAAGAAAGCAGTAAGGCACAAAAAATGACAAAAAACAAAAATCACCCAAAATCAAAAGTAAGGCTATAACAAGGCATTTTTTTTCAAAAATTTTGAAAAAAAAAAAAAATTGAGTTAGGACCATCATTAGACCCTAAAAACTACTGCAAATATAATGCACATACTTAAACAGGGCTAAGAAAGCAGTAAGGCACAAAAAATGACAAAAAACAAAATCACCCAAAATCAAAAGTAAGGCTATAACAAGGCATTTTTTTTCAAAATTTTGAAAAAAAAAAAAAATTGAGTTAGGACCATCATTAGACCCTAAAAACTACTGCAAATATAATGCACATACTTAAACAGGGCTAAGAAAGCAGTAAGGCACAAAAAATGACAAAAAACTAAAATCACCCAAAATCAAAAGTAAGGCTATAGCAAGGCTTTTTTTTCAAAAATTTAAAAAAAAAAAAAATTGAGTTAGGACCATCATTAGACCCTAAAAACTACTGCAAATATAATGCACATACTTAATCAGGGCTAAGAAAGCAGTAAGGCACAAAAAATGACAAAAAACTAAAATCACCCAAAATCAAAAGTAAGGCTATAGCAAGGCTTTTTTTTCAAAATTTAAAAAAAAAAAAAATTGAGTTAGGACCATCATTAGACCCTAAAAACTACTGCAAATATAATGCACATACTTAAACAGGGCAAAGAAAGCAGTAAGGCACAAAAAAATGACAAAAAAACAAAAATCACCCAAAATCAAAAGTAAGGCTATAGCAAGGCTTTTTTTTCAAAATTTTTGGAAAAAAAAAAAAATTGAGTTAGGACCATCATTAGACCCTAAAAACTACTGCAAATATAATGCACATACTTAACAGGGCTAAGAAAGCAGTAAGGCACAAAAAATGACAAAAAACTAAAATCACCCAAAATCAAAAGTAAGGCTATAGCAAGGCTTTTTTTTCAAAAATTTGGAAAAAAAAAAAAATTGAGTTAGGACCATCATTAGATCCTAAAAACTACTGCAAATATAATGTACATACTTAAACAGGGCAAAGAAAGCAGTAAGGCACAAAAAAGACAAAAAACAAAAATCACCCAAAATCAAAAGTAAGGCTATAGCAAGGCTTTTTTTTCAAAATTTTGAAAAAAAAAAAAAAATGAGTTAGGACCATCATTAGACCCTAAAAACTACTGCAAATATAATACACATACTTAATCAAGGCTAAGAAAGCAGTAAGGCACAAAAAATGACAAAAAACTAAAATCACCCAAAATCAAAAGTAAGGCTATAACAAGGCTTTTTTTTCAAAATTTAAAAAAAAAAAAAAAAAATTGAGTTAGGACCATCATTAGACCCTAAAAACTACTGCAAATATAATGCACATACTTAGACAGGGCAAAGAAAGCAGTAAGGCACAAAAAAAAACAAAAAACAGAAATCACCCAAAATCAAAAAGTAAGGCTATAGCAAGGCTTTTTTTTTCAAAATTTTTGGAAAAAAAAAATTTGAGTTAGGACCATCATTAGACCCTAAAAACTACTGCAAATATAATGCACATACTTAATCAAGGCTAAGAAAGCAGTAAGGCACAAAAAATGACAAAAAACTAAAATCACCCAAAATCAAAAGTAAGGCTATAGCAAGGCTTTTTTTTCAAAAATTTGGAAAAAAAAAAAAATTGAGT
Organism: Gouania willdenowi; assembly: GCF_900634775.1. Classification (NCBI taxonomy): domain Eukaryota; kingdom Metazoa; phylum Chordata; class Actinopteri; order Blenniiformes; family Gobiesocidae; genus Gouania; species Gouania willdenowi. Next base: position 30,170,665 of record NC_041055.1, on the reverse strand, counting down.
TAGGACTATCATTAGACCCTAAAAACTACTGCAAATATAATGTACATACTTAAACAGGGCAAAGAAAGCAGTAAGGCACAAAAAAAGACAAAAAACAAAAATCACCCAAAATCAAAAGTAAGGCTATAGCAAGGCTTTTTTTTCAAAATTTTGAAAAAAAAAAAAATTGAGTTAGGACCATCATTAGACCCTAAAAACTACTGCAAATATAATGCACATACTTAATCAAGGCTAAGAAAGCAGTAAGGCACAAAAAATGACAAAAAACTAAAATCACCCAAAATCAAAAGTAAGGCTATAACAAGGCTTTTTTTTCAAAAATTAAAAAAAAAAAAAAATTGAGTTAGGACCATCATTAGACCCTAAAAACTACTGCAAATATAATGCACATACTTAAACAGGGCAAAGAAAGCAGTAAGGCACAAAAAATGACAAAAAACAAAAATCACCCAAAATCAAAAGTAAGGCTATAGCAAGGCTTTTTTTTCAAAATTTTGGAAAAAAAAAAAATTGAGTTAGGACCATCATTAGACCCTAAAAACTACTGCAAATATAATGCACATACTTAAACAGGGCTAAGAAAGCAGTAAGGCACAAAAAATGACAAAAAACAAAAATCACCCAAAATCAAAAGTAAGGCTATAGCAAGGCATTTTTTTTTTAAATTTTGAAAAAAAAAAAATTGAGTTAGGACCATCATTAGACCCTAAAAACTACTGCAAATATAATGCACATACTTAATCAGGGCTAAGAAAGCAGTAAGGCACAAAAAATGACAAAAAACAAAAATCACCCAAAATCAAAAGTAAGGCTATAACAAGGCATTTTTTTCAAAATTTTGGAAAAAAAAAAAAATTGAGTTAGGACCATCATTAGACCCTAAAAACTACTGCAAAAATGATGCACATACTTAATCAGGGCTAAGAAAGCAGTAAGGCACAAAAAATGACAAAAAACTAAAATCACCCAAAATTAAAAGTAAGGCTATAGCAAGGCTTTTTTTTCAAAAATTAAAAAAAAAAAAAAATTGAGTTAGGACCATCATTAGACACAAAAAACTACTGCAAATATAATGCACATACTTAGACAGGGCAAAGAAAGCAGTAAGGCACAAAAAAAAACAAAAAACAGAAATCACCCAAAATCAAAAGTAAGGCTATAACAAGGCTTTTTTTTCAAAATTTTGGAAAAAAAAAAAAATTGAGTTAGGACCATCATTAGACCCTAAAAACTACTGCAAATATAATGCACACACTTAAACAGGGCAAAGAAAGCAGTAAGGCACGAAAAATGACAAAAAACTAAAATCACCCAAAATCAAAAGTAAGGCTATAGCAAGGCTTTTTTTTCAAAATTTTAAAAAAAAAAAAATTGAGTTAGGACCATCATTAGACCCTAAAAACTACTGCAAATATAATGCACATACTTAAACAGGGCTAAGAAAGCAGTAAGGCACAAAAAATGACAAAAAACTAAAATCACCCAAATAAAAAGTAAGGCTATAGCAAGGCTTTTTTTCAAAATTTTGAAAAAAAAAAAATTGAGTTAGGACCATCATTAGACCCTAAAAACTACTGCAAATATAATGCACATACTTAAACAGGGCTAAGAAAGCAGTAAGGCACAAAAAATGACAAAAAACAAAAATCACCCAAAATCAAAAGTAAGGCTATAGCAAGGCATTTTTTTTCAAAAATTTTGAAAAAAAAAAAAATTGAGTTAGGACCATCATTAGACCCTAAAAACTACTGCAAATATAATGCACATACTTAAACAGGGCTAAGAAAGCAGTAAGGCACAAAAAATGACAAAAAACAAAAATCACCCAAAATCAAAAGTAAGGCTATAGCAAGGCATTTTTTTCAAAATTTTGGAAAAAAAAAAAAATTGAGTTAGGACCATCATTAGACCCTAAAAACTACTGCAAAATGATGCACATACTTAATCAGGGCTAAGAAAGCAGTAAGGCACAAAAAATGACAAAAAACTAAAATCACCCAAAATTAAAAGTAAGGCTATAGCAAGGCTTTTTTTTCAAAAATTAAAAAAAAAAAAAATTGAGTTAGGACCATCATTAGACACAAAAAACTACTGCAAATATAATGCACATACTTAAACAGGGCAAAGAAAGCAGTAAGGCACAAAAAAAAACAAAAAACAGAAATCACCCAAAATCAAAAGTAAGGCTATAACAAGGCTTTTTTTTCAAAATTTTGGAAAAAAAAAAAAAATTGAGTTAGGACCATCATTAGACCCTAAAAACTACTGCAAATATAATGCACACACTTAAACAGGGCAAAGAAAGCAGTAAGGCACGAAAAATGACAAAAAACTAAAATCACTCAAAATCAAAAGTAAGGCTATAGCAAGGCTTTTTTTTCAAAATTTTGAAAAAAAAAAAAATTGAGTTAGGACCATCATTAGACCCTAAAAACTACTGCAAATATAATGCACATACTTAATCAGGGCTAAGAAAGCAGTAAGGCACAAAAAATGACAAAAAAACTAAAATCACGCAAGGCTTTTTTTTCAAAATTTTTGGAAAAAAAAAAAATTGAGTTAGGACCATCATTAGACCCTAAAAACTACTGCAAATATAATGCACATACTTAATCAAGGCTAAGAAAGCAGTAAGGCACAAAAAATGACAAAAAACAAAAATCACCCAAAATCAAAAGTAACAAGGCATTTTTTTCAAAATTTTGGAAAAAAAAAAAAATTGAGTTAGGACCATCATTAGACCCTAAAAACTACTGCAAATATAATGCACATACTTAATCAAGGCTAAGAAAGCAGTAAGGCACAAAAAAAGACAAAAAACAAAAATCACCCAAAATCAAAAGTAAGGCTATAACAAGGCATTTTTTTCAAAATTTTGGAAAAAAAAAAAAATTGAGTTAGGATCATCATTAGACCCTAAACACTACTGCAAAAATGATGCACATACTTAATCAGGGCTAAGAAAGCAGTAAGGCACAAAAAATGACAAAAAACTAAAATCACCCAAAATTAAAAGTAAGGCTATAGCAAGGCTTTTTTTTCCAAATTTTGGAAAAAAAAAAAAAATTGAGTTAGGACCATCATTAGACCCTAAAAACTACTGCAAATATAATGCACATACTTAAACAGGGCAAAGAAAGCAGTAAGGCACAAAAAATGACAAAAAACAAAAATCACCCAAAATCAAAAGTAAGGCTATAGCAAGGCTTTTTTTTCAAAATTTTGAAAAAAAAAAAAAAATTGAGTTAGGACCATCATTAGACCCTAAAAACTACTGCAAATATAATGCACATACTTAATCAAGGCTAAGAAAGCAGTAAGGCACAAAAAATGACAAAAAACTAAAATCACCCAAAATCAAAAGTAAGGCTATAGCAAGGCTTTTTTTTCAAAATTTTGAAAAAAAAAAAATTGAGTTAGGACCATCATTAGACCCTAAAAACTACTGCAAATGTAATGCACATACTTAATCAGGGCTAAGAAAGCAGTAAGGCACAAAAAATGACAAAAAACTAAAATCACGCAAGGCTTTTTTTTCAAAATTTTTGGAAAAAAAAAAAATTGAGTTAGGACCATCATTAGACCCTAAAAACTACTGTAAATATAATGCACATACTTAATAACGGGCTAAGAAAGCAGTAAGGCACAAAAAATGACAAAAAACAAAATCACCCAAAATCGAATAAGGCTATACAAGGCATTTTTTTCAAAATTTTGGAAAAAAAAAAAAAATTGAGTTAGGACCATCATTAGACCCTAAAAACTACTGCAAATATAATGCACATACTTAATCAAGGCTAAGAAAGCAGTAAGGCACAAAAAATGACAAAAAACAAAAATCACCCAAAATCAAAAGTAAGGCTATAACAAGGCATTTTTTTCAAAATTTTGGAAAAAAAAAAAAATTGAGTTAGGATCATCATTAGACCCTAAACACTACTGCAAATATAATGCACATACTTAATCAAGGCTAAGAAAGCAGTAAGGCACAAAAAATGACAAAAAACTAAAATCACCCAAAATTAAAAGTAAGGCTATAGCAAGGCTTTTTTTTTCCAAATTTTGGAAAAAAAAAAAAAATTGAGTTAGGACCATCATTAGACCCTAAAAACTACTGCAAATATAATGCACATACTTAAACAGGGCAAAGAAAGCAGTAAGGCACAAAAAAGACAAAAAACAAAAATCACCCAAAATCAAAAGTAAGGCTATAGCAAGGCTTTTTTTTCAAAATTTTGAAAAAAAAAAAAAATTGAGTTAGGACCATCATTAGACCCTAAAAACTACTGCAATTATAATGCACATACTTAATCAAGGCTAAGAAAGCAGTAAGGCACAAAAAATGACAAAAAACTAAAATCACCCAAAATCAAAAGTAAGGCTATAGCAAGGCTTTTTTTTCAAAATTTTGAAAAAAAAAAAAATTGAGTTAGGACCATCATTAGACCCTAAACACTACTGCAAATGTAATGCACATACTTAATCAGGGCTAAGAAAGCAGTAAGGCACAAAAAATGACAAAATACAAAAATCACCCAAAATCAAAAGTAAGGCTATAACAAGTCATTTTTTCCAAAATTTTGTAAAAAAAAAAAAAATTGAGTTGGGACCATCATTAGACCCTAAAAACTACTGCAAATATAATGCACATACTTAAACAGGGCAAAGAAAGCAGTAAGGCACAAAAAGTGGCAAAAATCAAAAATTCACGCAACTTCACAAGTAAGGCTAAAGTAAGGCATAAACCAAATTACACAATAACAAATCTTGTTTTGGAATAAAAAAATGTAGTTGTCTTTAAAACTTAAAGAAAGAAAATAATTCCAGTTCTTTTTATTTAGTATGGCTGCTCTAAACTGTAGTATGTAAATCAACATGAAACTTGTAAAGAACGGTTCTATATATTTTCTATAATGAAGCCTGTGTAGGTTTGTGTCTAAGCCAGTGTGATAGATCTGCTGTGTGTCATTCTCTTGTGTCTGCTTCACTGTGTTGAGGTGCATGGTTTTTTTGTTCAGACTAAAGTTATTTCCTTCTTTGGTTGCCCTCCCTGCTGTGCTGCGGCTGCTGGCTTCCATAAATTATGAGCCATGTTGTGATGACAGGTTTGTATTTAATATAGATGTGTGTAGAAATGAGGGCGCGTGCAGCAGACGACCAGAGCATGGGAGCACAGCGGAGGGAGGAGCAGCTTTTTGGGGTCTCACACAGATGCAGGCGCGCACACACAAGCTACCACAGGTATACAGTAGGTGTGAATGTACACACACATGCACACACTTAGAGTAATTAGTATATACTTCAAAGACGGTCAGGAGGAGGAGAAGTAATATGTTTAAAGGAAATATACTGGGAGTTAATAAATATATGTATGTGTGCAAACATGATGCAATTTTGTGTGCATTTGTGTGTAATAAAAAAATACATTAATGATTCAAAACACTGTTTCTCAATGATACTTTTCCTGTATTTCCTATTCATTTATTTACTTATTGCCCTATTTATTTTCCAATATATATATATATATATATATATATATATATTTATGTATTTATTTATGTACCTATTTGTTTACTTATTTATTTATTCATCTATTTACTTACGTATTTATTTATTTGTTTGTTTGTTTACTTACTTATTTATTTATTAATGTATTTATTTATTAATTCATATATTCATTTATTTATGTATGTATTCATTCGTTCATTCATCTATTTATTTATTTATTTAGCCAAGTATCCCCTTCAGCAGTGGAAATCTCATTTTTATTATTATTATTATTATTATTATTATTATTATTATTATTATTATTATTATGCATTAATCTCTTTTTAAAAAATGATGTTGCCACCACATACAAAATAAATAGTACAACAAGAACAAATACCATTTCAATTGTACAATATAAAGAAATTAAATTGAGATTTTTCTTTCTTTCTTTTTTTTTTTTTTCTTTATTTAGAAAAAACTAATACTAAGTACTAAAATTAAATAAATAAAAATAATCATGACGTTTTGGAATTTAAACACATAAATGAATAAAATGAGACTTTGAATATATTTTTAAAAAAAACAAACATTTTTTTAAGTATCATAGTATATAAAATAACATATATTAAGAAATTCTATTGTATTGTTGTCTTTTGTTGATGTGTAATAAACAGCAGGTACAGTATTTAAAGTGTGATTAATGGGAAGGCAGAGAAAGGAAGGACAGCTGAGTTTAGAGTGTGTTGCGTTGTGAAAGGTCAAAGGTCGGGATGACAGGGTTACCTTCTCCACCTGTGTTAGATCTTCTCTGTTTCTCAGTGAGTCGGCCTCCATCACCTCATGGTCTAAATACTGCACATTCATATTCAATAGCCAGGCTGCTGTGCGGTCCAGCGCACTGGGGTTCACTGGGGAGGGGGCCTAGTGAAACCAACACAACACACACACACACACACATACAAACACACATGAGCTGTGTGCAAGGGACAGGGAGGGGGAGGGGTGGTGGGGGTGAAGCGGGGGGGGGGGGGTGCAGTATCACCACAGAAACAACAGAAATAAGCTTGAAATGCACCGACTCGTCTGGATTGAAAGCAGCAGGTGGAATGGATACACACACCTGTCTTCAAGCTCATACATCAGCAGTTCACACACCCTGAAGCCCGCTTTGAGACTGTGTGTGTGTGTGTGTATGTGTGTGTATGAAAAAAAAACACAAACAGAATCCCAGAGGTAGAGAGAAGCAGTAAAGTTGTGTCGGTGATGTGATGGATGGTATTTTATAACCTCCACACTCACCGACACTGAAGGTTGGAGTCAGAAACTATGAAGAAAACTTGATCAAACTAAGTTTTGTTAGACCAGTGTTTCTCAAGTGGGAGTTTGTGTACCCCTAAAGCAGGGGTCTGCAACCTTTACTCTCCAATAAGCCATTTTGCCTTATCTCACCTGAATTTAAGTCCTTCCGCAGCCGAAAAAAATACCTTCTCAATGAAGACAATGCAGTGTATTAAATTGTAAACAGTTAAAACTACATCAAATGATGTTATGTAAACAACATTTTTTTTAGTTAATGTATTTATGTACAAAAAATAACATGATCATGTCAGTCAATACATGCTAATTGCTAATTTCTTGCAACATATCAAGCATGCATATTAAACTGGCATTTTTCTTCCAGAATAGGTTAACACATGGTTTTATTTGAAGTTAATGTCATTAATTACCTATACCCTCTGTAAGAAATAAGAATTCATGATATTATTATTATTTTTTTAAACTATAGGGAGCCACTGCAAAAGAGCCAAAGAGCCACATGAGGCTCCAGAGCCACAGGTTGCAGACCACTGCCCTAAAGGTACACGATGGCACTACAGGGGGTCCTTGAGAGAGAGAGACAGTGTGGGAAATGAACAAATAAAGTATCAGTCTTGGTCCCACCCCAGGCAAGAGATACCCAGAAATGATAAAAAAAACTATGAAAATAAATCTATTCAGGAGTCACTAAATCAGTGTTTTTCAACCTTGGGGTCAGGACCCCATGTGGGGTCGACTGAAATTTCTGAAAATTTTTTAAATTATTATTCTTATTTTAAATTAAAACAACACACAATCTTAAACAATTGTATTTGTATACTTTCACTTTGTGAAATATAAATCTAGTTTAACTAAAATGCAGGAAAAATAAATCAATATCTGAGCTCAAACATGATCATAAACTAATTCTAGAAAGAAAAAAAAAATGTCTTTTGGGTCAACAGAAATTCTTGATATCACAATGGGGTTATGACGCACTAAATACTGTTTCTTTCCACTTATTTACAAAATGAGATTCTTTAAAATGTTTGTTATCACTCATTCATTTCATCATTATGATCTATTGTTGTGGTATTCTGACAAAGTGGGTACTTGAGCAAAAAAAAAAGTTTGAGAACCCCTGCTTTAGACCTTAGAGAAATAAATCTCCTTATTTGATGTAAGCAGATGCAAATAAAGTGAAATTTGTTTCCATAGAAAAGCTCTTTGAAAAGATGCTCTGGATGCTTCATTCCACCTTCAATTATGATCAGCCCTTTTCAGCAAATGTTGCCTGTTTTTTCTATCCATAATGAGGACATGAATCCCTCACAATAAACCCAATCAAAGCACCAGTGTGTGAACAAAACAAGAAAACATGACCATCATGTAATAATCAGGAGGAACAGAAAATTAACCTTTTCATGGAGGATGTTTAGTGTTGTGGTGCTGCACTCACCTCGTAGTTTTCAGATGTGAAATGTGACAATTTCAAAAACATTGCGATACAATAACTGCTGACTAATTACTGTAATAAGCATACGCAATCATTTTCAACAAACTAATATAAGCCATTATCGTGTGTTTCCACAAAATTATTCACAGGATTTATTTTCTCTTCCTTCAGTAGTTCAGGACAGGAAGTGGATGGAATTCCAACCTAAAGAGGGAGATTTCTACCCCCATTAATAATGATACAATAGGTCCAAATGGATGGGCATCCCATTTTTTTTAAAAAGAATTAAAAAATGGGATAAAATTTGCAATCAGAACCAATATGATTGAAACTTGGTGCTGTAAGTGAGGAACCAATCCGACAGAACCGCATCAAATTTCTAATTTATCGGTCCATTCGGAACCAAGATATGAATATTTGAAATTCTGCCAATATTGAGAAATAGAAATTTTTGGTTTTTCGAAACTGATCAAGAATTAGTATATTGATCCAGAACTCTTCCAAAATGTAAGGAATCTTCCATGGTTTAAGGTCAATATTTGGTTAAAATTATGTTAAAATCTGATTTAAACCTGTTAAGACACAAACAAACAAATAAATAAACCTCAGTGGAAATATTACCTCCTTGGTGGAGGGAATAACTGAGCCAGATTTCCTCTAAATACAACTTAATAATATCAGCCAAAGTGTATTTTAAACTTTCTATTTGCCTTACATTTTAAATAGAAATATTCAAAAATATAATAATTCAGCTTGAGTTTGATAAAAATGTGGTTTCCTAAATAGACTATTGAGTGAATGTGTTTATGTCTCTGGCGATCTGTCCAGTGTGTACTCTGCTTATTTCCGCTGAGGGAACTGGGATTGGCTCCAATGTCCATAAATAGGATAACGGCAGAAAAGACGGATGATTACAATCCTGTGTTGACTATTGGATCAAGTGTAGGGCGTGGTATTCATGAAGAATGTGGCTATATCTTCCTCAAGGGCAACCACAGCCCTAAGTTCCTCCTTTAGCCGAGGAACCAGAGCGCTGATTTTAACTGGAAGTTCACGGTGAGAACACACACTGACAGTCGGACTGCAGAGATGTGGTGAAATCTGTTTTTCCGTTGTCTTGCGACCCATTTGCACACGTTTGTTGCTGGTTAATGAAAAAGTAATTGTGCCTCCATCGCCTTAATTCTCATCCCATTAAACGTGGCCAGTAAAACAGTGGTGCTGTGAGGAGCCTCCTCTTTGTGAAATTACACTCATTACTAGCACTATAGCTCATTAGGGCTGGATGTGTGAGTACACCCACGCAGCGTTCTGTGCACGCTACGACACATCTGGGGCGTCAGCCAAAGTAACGTCCTCCTTCACTGCAAATGAAAGTAATTACTTACATTTGGAAAGTGGTGTTTGGTTGTTTGGATTAACGCACCATTGAATATTATCTTCAGTAAGTGATAGTGGTTGATATTAGGGGTGGGCTGGCCATCTGGCATACTGGGCATTGACCCGGTGGGCTGTCAACCCAAAGTGGGCCGGTCCAGTCCGCTATGTTTTTTTTTTTACGAGTGAGTGAAGGCAGACATGGTAACAAGTGGCCAAAAATGGTCCAAAAGTGGCAAGAAAAGAGCGAAAAGGGACTAAAACGGGCCAAAAGCAGTAAAAAGTGAGCAAAAAATAGGCAAATAAAGAGAAAGCAGGTGGTATGTAATGGTAAAGGGTAGCTTTAATGGGCAAAAATTAGTGAAAAAGGGCAAAAATGTGGAACAAAAATAGGCTAAATGTAGGGAAGAAAAGAAACAAGTGGTATTTATTGGGCAAATTTTAGCTTATTTGAATGAAAATTGGCAAAACAAAATTAAAGAAAGGACAAAACTTTGATAAAAGTGTCAAAAATAACTTGCAAATATGGACAAAAAATAGGAAAAAAAGGGATATTTATTGGCAAAGGGAGCTAAAGTCTGAAAAAAAACTGTCAAAAATAACTTTTTGAAAAAGGGCAAAAATGGGACAAAATAAGTTGCAAAATTGCCAAAGGAAACAGGTAAAAAGAGGTTAAAAAGTTGTATTGCTGAGAGGTATGGACCAAAACTCAAAATGGCAATATACGATATAAACCTCAATTTTATTTTAAGTAAAGTCTTTCCAGAAAGACAATTCTGGGTTAAATTTGCTGATGCAAAATGCCACACAGACACATTTATTAACAAAAAGCTGCACAATATGTGCCACTTTTAGCTTTTTCAGCTGTAAGAGACAGCATGTGTGAGTGAGTTTTGTAGTGTGGCTTGTTTAGGGCAAGGTCTGGGTTAGGACACACTCAGAAATCCATCAACCTGAGCTTTTTATTCTGTTCTGAGAAGTAGCGAAAGCAGCAACTCCTGAAACAAGTATTTTAAAACAAAACAATCTATAAAAAAAATAAACATATATATATATATATATATATATATATATATATATATATACATATATACGTATATACTGATATAGGTGATATTGTAATTTTCTATGTCACCAAAATAGAAAACTTGATATATCTTGAATGTCGATATATCGTCCAGCCCTACCGGTCTGCTTCCCAAGACCCTTTGATAAAACCCTGTGTCGACATCTGACCAGCAACCCTAAAGCTTGACTGGGTCTCATTGATCCAAACCGCCACATTGGTGCTATTGGTTAACGTGGTTGACGTGGCCCCTACCTGTTTGTGCTGGGCCCTCTGTTTGGTCTCAGGACTTTCGCCTTTGGTGGACGACGACTGCTGCCGTAACCGCGCTCCGCTGCCGGGCCAGTCGGGTGACGACGTCATCATGTTGCCTGACGAAGGCCTGGGGTAGGGTCCGCTGTTGAGGAGGTTCGGGGGGGTGCGGCCCCGTTGGATGCTCTGAGGAGGCGGTTGGTCTATCCTCCGCTGGGGGCCGGCGCTGTTCTGTCTGGGGACCGTGGGCTGATGCGACATCTCCGTCAGCGACAGCTGCCGACGGTTGAACTCGCCCGATCGGCGGGTGTACTCGTCCCCACTGCTGCCCCCTCCGCTGTGGTTCAGGAACGCTTGTTTCCCCCCCGCTGGCCCCTCGTCGTTGTTGCTATGGGAACTGACAGAACTGTGACACTCCGAGCCCGAGTCCGTCATTCCACGTGGGGACACGGGCAGACAGGCGGCCATCTGGTAAACGGGGTTCTGGAAGGAGAGCGGGGCCAGCAGCTGGGCGGGTCTACCAGGGGTAGTGCTCTCTGTCCCTGGGGTGGTGGGGGTCTGAACGAGCCTTCTCAGGGTGGGACCCCCAGGAATGTTACCCTGTGGGGTTCTCGCTGACCAGCCTCCGCCAGAAGTTGGGCTTTCCCCTAATGCATCTGATGATGTATTAGGACCAGTGCTGACATCCAGGTTACGAGGGTCTTGGAGGTCCACCATGGACAGACTCTTGCTACCATTTGCGATTCCACAATCAGGCTCATTAGTCTCAGAGTAACTGGAACTGCGTGCAGGGGAAGGTTGGATCCCCGAACTCCTCGTTACAAAGAACAGGTCCTTATTTTCAGGGGTAGGTGATGGTAATCTGGTGAAGTCAACCAATCTGAAAGGTTAAGAAAAAGTCAATTAGAACAAAAGTCTAAAAAAAAAACAACAATTCCACATGAACATGCATCCTTTACAGTGGGGACAAACGTCTCTCTTTTAATGGGAGGAAATCTGTAGCAGAACCAGGCTCAGAGGTGGCAGCCATTTGTCTCCACTGGCTGGGGTTAGTGGGGTTCCATAGATGTTTAAAGCTGCTGTGGACAGATAATGTTTTATCAAATGAAGGCAGTTTAGGCCTCATAAATCAATAAATCAAGGATTATTTGCCTCAAAAAAGATGTAAAAGATTGAAATAACTGCCCGAAAGCACTGTAAACACTGACATGTTGGAAGTGGAGTTCCGTAAATGTATGCATAGAAGTGTTTTTACTTCATTCTTGCTGTGATTTCTTGTGTTTGCCCCCAAAGTGACTTCCTAACACATTTCTGATTTTTCACAGAAAATTGCACCAAAACAATGGAGGATGTTTATTTTGGGGTTTACACGGAAAGATCCAAATCCAGCTGAAATAGAATGTCTCACTGTGAGGTGACATCACGGGGAATAAACTAGAACAAAAACGGTGTCAAATCCGTCTACAGGACTCAACATCCCACAATGCAATGCGCAAAACCTTTGCGAAAACAGGAATAAGAGAATGTTTTGAGAGGCAATATCAACCAAATAAATCTTTTTTCAAGTAAATGATCTTTGATTTATTGATCTATGAGGCCTATAATCTATTTTTAGTGAAATAGGAATTTTAAAAACTACAGAAATTGGTTAAAAGTTGCAAATTAGGATGGCCAAAAAAGGACAGAAAAAGTGGCAAAAAGGGTTCAAAGTGTCAATATTGGCAGAAATGTGGGGTAATGTAATTTAAAAAGTAGGAACAATTAGTTTGAACTGGCAAATAATTGGTATGAAAAATCGTGAAATTAGCAATAAATAGCATGAAACACGATGAAAAGAGGTTGAAAGTGACAATACTGGGTGAACATATATAGCATGAAATTAGGTGAAAAAGCGATAGAAAGGGTTTAAAAGTACCGGAAATGTCTTACAAGTGGGGAAAATGTACAGAAAATGCATTGAGATTTGATGGAGAAGTGTCAGAAATCTGAGTAATGTTGAAAAATGCATAAAAAGGAGTAAAAATATGCCAAGAAAAAGTGATGAAAATAGTTTTAAAAAATTCTTCGTTTCTTGAAGGCATCTGGCGACTCCCTCCGAATGCAATGCGACCCCAATAGGCGGTCCTGACCCCAAAGTTGAGAACCCCCACTCTAAAGCATAATGAAGCCCAGAGACACCAACTGTCATTGGTTTATTGTGAATAATTTTTTAAAAAATGCCAAAAAGTAGGGCTGGGCGATTTTGCCTAAAAAAATCTCTGATTTTTTAAAGAAAAATTTGAGTTTAGATTCGATTTTTTTTATTTTTTTTAATGCACTTAAAAATGACTGCAGACATCAGATATATTGTCAAAAGTGCAACTTTATTGCTGTGATTGTCCTCAAGAGGTAAAATGCACAAAACAATCCCAAAATAAAAAATGAACGAGACTCTGTCATTCAACAATTTCAAGCTTTAACCAGGTTTAAGTAAAAGTGCAACAGTAACTTCATAGTAGCTTAATTTTTTTGATTAAGAAATCAGATAACTACATATTTTAAAACATATAACATTACAATTAAAAAAAAATAATAAACTCTTCCCTTAGCATCTCAGCATAGTGTGAATAAAAAATTAAACATGCCTTGTAGCACAAATATAGCCTACTCAAAGGGTAAACACAAAGAGGGGGCGGGCTCACATCGAATTTGCAAAATAAAAGTTTTTATCTACAAATTTGATTTTCCGATTAAATGGATTTTTTGCCCAGCCCACCAAAGAGTCACCTCTACAATAAACCAACACCACTCATGCATTTTTTATAACCATAACCAAACACTGATACGTTGGAACATTAAGTCACTTTCATTATTCACTTCCCACTGAATCTCCTTTATATTAGTTCTGCTCTTTATTCTAATCTCATTGGCTGAGCTCATTGGATATCACAGTCAGCTGATGAGGATGCTCCAGTTATTATGATGAATAATAAAGCTGAGCTCTGACATTGGGTCGACTTATTGACTAGATTCAAGGTCCTGTTGGACTATCCTTCCCGTCGTCACACATCTTCCTCTATTGGTGTGCTTTTATTTTGGAGGTGGTGGTGGTGATGGTGTAAAGGGTGTTTATCAGTATTCTCGGACCATTGTTTATTCCCCCCCCCCCCTCTGCTTTGGCCTCTCTACTTTCAAATTAATCACATCAATGTCACCTTGCTGTTGTTTTGCCAGGCTGTGTGAGGAGGGGGAGATGATGCTTGTCCCACATTCATCAACTAGATACCAAAACAAGTTTCATCAGGCCTGATTGAAACAAACGAGGGGGGAACTGTGCCAGACAGAGCCACGTCTCTGACAAACGATAACGCTCAGAGTTTCTTACCCTGAAAGGTCGTTGTCTATCACCATCTTCTGTAAACCAGAGGAGATGCTGCAGCTGGCCTCAGCAGGAGGAGACCCCATCTGTTCTGAGGACGGACCAGTTGACATCTGGACACTGGACGGGTTGGTCAGCGCCGTGTTCACCTCCCGTAGGATTCTGGGTAAAGGCCCCAGCTTAGAGGCCACGCTCTGTGAAGATAAATAGAAAGTTTAACCCTATAATATATCATATTTGATACATGTGTTTGAGAACTCTCTACATCAGGGGTCACCAACCTTTCTGAAACTGTGAGCTACAATACTTCACAGGTACTATTTCAAACTACCAGTTTGAAAATAACTAATTTAATACCAAATGTTCACGGTTTTACTTTAATTAGAGGGTAAGATAATAAAGACTAGCAGTAACTTAAAAAGAATTTAAGCTTCAACATGCAACACTTTATTTTTCCCAAATTCATGCAATTGTTTCGTTATCATTACGTTTCATAGAAAATTATAATTTTCTTATTTTACCAGCTACTAACAAACAACTTTAACCGTATAACAGGTCATATTTGTTTCAATTATGTCATATTCTACAAAAATCCACCTTGCATTTTTAAAAATACATATTTTATATATATATATTATATTTAACATAGCACAACCTAAACATTTGTCACAATGTTTCAGTGAAAAATAATCATTTAGAGATGGTAATTTAATACTAAAACTTTATCGTGTGCGTGCAGCAGTATTTAACTCTACTAAGGTTATGTATTTACAGTATCTTTGTGAGTTTGAATCCTGGAAAGTAAATCAATTTTTAGATGGTGATCATTGGTGATCAGAGCTCCTGAGGGCCCCTCACATGGTCCACGCGGGCTACCTGGTGCCCGCGGGCACCATGTTGGTGACCACTTCTCTACATGATCACTGTAATGTTTTTTGTTTTTTTTTTTCTTGAAAAACCCAATGTATACAATTATATAAATGCAATAAAAGGATAATCCACCATGGGGCAGTAATTAGTTTAGCAGAGGCCTTTATAGCAACTCTACAACATTGTCATTTAGGAGGAAAGATGCACATGTGGCTTTAGACAAAGAGCTTTTCCAATTTTGAAAATATTATGGTAAGAAAAACATTCCAATTTTTACAGAAACATCAATAGGAAGAGTTACTGGGTTAATGCAGTATGATATTAGTTTATATTTCATAATCTATGTTTTAGTAAAACCGTGTTGAAAATGGTGTGATAGAGCAGGTATATGAGGTCAGGTAACTCTAAATCAGTCAATTGTCATTTTATGGCATTTCATGCATTTTAAATATCATCAAGCAAAAAAAGACTAATATTATTATTTTTTTTTTTCAAGTAAACTAAATAAACGTCTAAATTGCATGATTTGGTGACCAACATGGGAAACAGACAGAGATGTAAACACTGTGTATCTCTATCTGAACAAGGTGAGGAACAGTTTTCACCACCATGCAAAATAAAAAGTAAATAAAATAAGTAAAAAATATATTTTAGACATCACTGTGCCAGTTCCATTGGTGGATAATATCTCATTATTGTATGAAAAAAGGGTTAGTATGTATGGAATTACCAATTGTTATTAATTATGTTTTTGTTGGTTAAAAAAAAAAAAATTAAGCATTGAGACCCAATGTATCAAATATGTTGCAAATTAAAACTCATGACTAGAAATATATGGAATATATGGAAAATATGAATAAATAAATATATATATATATATATATATATTAATTGGACATGTATGCATGTATGTTAACACACAAGGAATTTGACTTTGGTAGACTGTGTTCTCTCTGTACAATATAAACATTAAATAATAATCAACCAAACATATAAACTAGAGACTAATATGCACAAGACTAAATAAAAGACAATATAAAGGCTTCACGTTTTCTTTATTTGTTGAATACATAAATAAGCTCTTGATAATTAAACGTTGACCTGTTCTCTAGCGCCACCATCAGGACCAACTTTTAAATTAGAATCAACTTATCTTGCATAGTTTTCGTCCAAATCTTCTCAAATTTACAACATTAATGACCACTAGAGAATGAACCCTACTGGTTGACTTATTTTTATCTTCTTTTATCTCCATGCGTGCAATTTGTGTTCAGCGCATTGAAAAATATTAGCGTGATAATTTTATGCTTAATCAATTGTACCCATCGAATTAGGAAAGGTTATGAAATATGACGCAAAAAAAACTAAATCTACGATTACTTCTTGAATGCTAAACATTAAATGGGGTCAAATTGACCCCGAGGACAATAGGAGGATTAAAAATACTTCATTAAAAGCAATTGGTAGATTTTATTCATCATCTCTGCTTAAACTTCCCATTTGCATGAGTTTCAGACAAAGTTGTTTTTCTCGCAGCAGGCGCTGAATGCTGGGCTCACACAAACATGCTGAATAATGAAACGGGCCGATCAGTCTGATGGACTGTACTATCAACCAGACTGAGATTTCTAAATTATTGAAAGAAGCATCCTGGAAACTGGGTGAACTGCAGGGGAAAAACAAAATACACAAATCTGCCACCAACCGCTAACCATCTGCTAGCAGAGCCAATGTAGCGTCCTCGGGAATCCATTAATGTGCCTCAGAAGGAGTGCGAGACTTCCCGGTGTTCCCCCGTGTCTGTTGTTTACGCAACACACACATTAATTATTGATAGCAATATGATACATATGTAATGGGGATGAGGCAGGCCTTAAATCTGAAGCCTTTGATAATGCACATGTCACTTTGACAGGTTGTCGATCGCGATTTGACAGACAATACACCTTAAACGATCCAATCTTATTTTATTGTAGAACATTGAAGAATACCCATGAAACCATACAAACGTGTTGTTTTTAACTGCACATGAAGTAGTTTTCTAAAGTTTAGAACATCACTGTCCAAAATACTAAATTCAATCACTTCCTTTAGGCTTTCATTTTTAAATTTTAAAAACAGAATACACTGCAGAACTTGTTTGGAGCTTTTTGCCAAAAAATAAAGTGCACAGAAGTATTTTGATTTTACAAATAAAGAAAATCGCAGGGTTTGAGGTAGATGATAAAATAATAATCTACAAGACAAACTAACAGAAAATTAAAATGACTCAGTCTGAAATCAATAACCCCATGAAACGTAACCTTCGTGTTAGCTTTCTGTTAGCATCTCTTATGGTCAGTTTTGACTCACGTCTTAAATAAAAATAAAAAATACACTTAAAAATATTAACTATCATCTAATTTTGTCTTCGTCCCAAGCTTTACGTTAAATTAAATCACATAATAGACAGATTTTATAGAATTTTCGTGCCAATTGCAAAGTCAATAATCTAAATTAAATGACAACTCGACTATGATTACAACAGCAACAGATTTTTTAAACTACAATTGCAATAACTGTAATTGACCCAAACATTTAAAAATATATAAAAAACAACAGGTTTCAACTTACTCTCGTATTAAAACTCGTGTATTTCCAGTTTCTTTAAAATACGTCATGTCGTGTTTTGCGGCCTGAGTCAGTTTCATTTGAGGACGTTTAGTCTGATGACTTTTATTTTGAAGACTGAGGCCGTTTGGTTTAACAAATGACAGAAGTTTTTCTGATACCTGAAACCTCACTTTGAGACCGGAAGATGTCCTACAGTATATACCGTAGATATATCACTTTGAAAAGTTGCTAAAAGCTGCTAAATGCACACCTGACTCCAACAAAGATGTAAAGTTGGAGATCAAAGTTTCTGATTTATTCTCTTGTCAGAAATCAACTTAACAATAATGCTGATAAAGCAGTAAACCTAGTTCAAATTGTTAGTTGAACACTGTGAGTGAACGTTTTGGGTACCTGATCCATCTGAGAGACGACCTCTGACAGCAGTGAGTGCAGCGTGGACAACTCCCTGCCAAGGTCGATGTAGCCCTCAAAGCCCGCCGTGTTAGAGATTGTCTCTGGGTTTGATATTTCCAGCAGGAAGCGTTGCATATTCGTCCACTCGTGCTCCAGGAACTGATTCATGAAGGACATGTACTCCTCTTTATTTCCAAACCTGAACAACAGAAAAGTGCAGCTTATTCAACTAATGTAGCTTTAACCCTTTATTTTTACAAACACAAACATCTCATAAAAGTGCAATAAAAACGTACTTTTTACTTCCATTGCATCAGATCATTTCAACTACTTCAGACCTATCCATAGACAAAATGGATTACAATTTTCAAACTTATTTTATGTTTGTATGAAATTTTTATCATGAGAACCTCTATTTTTTTTAGCAGGAAAAACACTAAATATGCATTATTTCCAAAAATGAGGACCCAAGTGAAACAATTTTTATGAAAATATTACAGCCATGACCATGTCATTAATTGATAGCAGAATTTAATTTAATGCATTTTTATTTTTGGCACAAGAAAAAATTACACTTACAAATTACACCTTGCAAGATTAGAAAGCCACGCTTTCACTGAAATTTCCCTAAAACTTTATGCAATGGTCTCTGGTTGGTAGGGGGTCATTACCAAAAGCATATTTTCCCTTTATTTTGAGGGTAGTTATTAAATTAAAAAAGTATCATGATTTGTCATGATTACAGTATATGAAAAATATGTGGTTACAATGGGAGTCAATGGGGCAAATTTGGTCATGAGGTTCCTCAGTGTCAGTATGATGCATAATACAGTATATCTTCTTGTCTGTACACTTCCAATACGCATGACTTTAGAATTAAGCAAATAAAAAATTTTTTAAAAAAAAACAATAGTGGAAATATTTAATGCACCTAGACCTTAAAAAATACCAGAATATTGAGAGGTAAACAAATAGAAACACCCAAAATGTCATTTTTGGTCACAAAGATGATCAATTAAAGTCTGAGGCTACAGACGTGCACGTACTTGGTGAAGTTGGCCAGGTTTTGTGTGACTTTAGCGATGAGCGTGAGCGTGCGCGCCGTGCGGTCGTCAGGATATTCCTGCATTAAATTGAAGAGTGAGGGGGACATGATGGCCGGGCAGAGAAACCTCAGGAACAGCGACGCACTAATCAGACGCTCGCTGATGTCAGGTCGACCTCGGTTGCTGCATTCCTGTCGCCACGAAGCGAAAACCTCTTTCAGCTCACGAGGAAACACACTGTGGAGAGTCAGAAACAGAACACACACACATTTTAACACTGAACACAATCATCTTTTGTTTATTTTCATGACTTAGCTGGAAAAAACAAAGACTTTACATCTAGTTTGAGTTCACGTTGTTACTTTTTAGTTGAGACTTTTTAGCCCTTTCTTTTTTTTTTTCATCAAATCAGAAGATTTACTTTTAATACATTTCAGATTTTTACATGTTTTAATAAATATTTTACCATTTCCCTGAGCCAGGGCCGGCTTTAGGTCATTCGGTGCCAGAGGCAAGAGTGGACTTTAATTTGGTGCAATTTGGTACCCCTCCAGCAGATGGCGCCCTAGGCGGCCGCCTGTGTTGCCTGTCGGGAAGGTCGGCCCTGCCCCAAGCTACTACACTGACAAGATGTCCTATAAATTAAATTGTAGTAAATAATCTAAATTAATCGCCAAAAAAAATTTAACACGAGAAGCAACGTTTTTTTCAAATTAAATGGATTTTGTACAGTATTTGACTGAATCAAGGAAAACAAATGAATTAGTTTCAACAACAAAACTATTTTCATTATTTAAGCTCAGAAAATGTTAAACCAATCACCTTTTGTTTATTTTTATTACTTAGCTGGAAAACACAAAGCCTTTACATCCAGTTTTAGTTTATGTTTATGTCGTTACTTTTAATTTATGACTTTTTTGTCTGCGTTTTTTTTAGCCTTGTAATGAAATTTAAATGTATTTAATCTGTTCCCCTAGCTACCTGAGCTACGTACACTGTCATAATGAATGAAATTATAGTAAATAGTGGTGGGACTAGATTAAAAAATGCATCTAATTAATTATAGACTTTGTAATTAATTCATCTCAATTAATCTGAAGACTGAATCAATGAAAACACAATAAATGAGCTTAAACAACAAAGCTGTGAATTATTTAAGATCAGAATGTTTTATTTTATTTTATTATTTTCATTTCTTAGCTTGAAAACACAAGTTTTCACATCCAGTGTTAGTTTGTCGTTACTTTTTATTGAGACTTTTTACCCTTTTTCACTTTTAATTTAAATTTTTTTTACAGGTCTTAAATGTGTTTAACCTTTTTCCAAAGCCATGTTGGCTACGTAGACTAACAAGATGTCCCATTAATTAAATAATAGTAATTAGTCGTGGAACTTGATAAAAAAAAAAAAAAAAAAAAATCTAATTATTTAGAAACTTTGTAATAATTCATCTCAATTAATCACAATATTTGACATGAGAAGCAACAATTTTCCAATTTAAATGTATTTTGGTATATGATTGAATCAATGAAAACAATAAACAACAAAATTGTGTTTATTATTTCCATCACTGAGTGCGAACATGTGTAACATTCATAAAGAATATTATGATTAACTAAGCTATATCCATGCTTTTCTGGATTTTTTTGTAGACTTTATAAACTAAAATGAACGCCCACGAAGCACTAGCAAAGACTTCTCCTCGGGTTCTCCTGTTTCTTGTGTTGTGGTCTGTGCATCAATATTATGGGTATACTGGGAACTTGTGCAATGAGAAAGGTTCCGCACCGTTTGCATTTTTTTCTGTAATTAATTAATCGCAAATAACGCGATAAAGTCCCAGCACGAACAATAATATAACTATCAAAGTGTAACAAGAATTATCATTCACAAAATTATTTTAAAATACCAACACATCCAAAATATGTTTTTAATATTCAATAAACAATCTTTTAAATAGAAAAAGTCCTGCTATGATGGAAACTATTGGTTAATCATTTTGCTCATCACAGGAAATAACCTACAATAATCTCATGTATATATATACTGTAACTGTCTCTCATTCATAGACAATCTTCTATTCTGCAGACGTACCGTTACATCTTTAAGTCGTGCATATTTCTAGATGAGCTTGTGCTTTGATCTTTTTATTTCTACTGAAGTTTTTTTTAACATTAAGAGCACTTCAGTTTTCAAGTTGAGGCTTCAAAGCTCAGAGCAAACATCTTATATAAAAGATAAATGGTGCAACTTAATGAAATGTGTCTGTAAATTAGTGGATCATTTGTCGTTGACGTCATGAGAAATGAATATATTTCATTCCCACTGACCAGTATGAGTTGATGATTTTACAGAACGCCAGCTCGCAGCACATCTTCAGGTTGCTCTGGTGTTCTGGTAAATCACTGGACGAACACTTGGACGGATCCACCTCACAGTTTTCATCCGACTCATACAAAGCTTTAATGAACTCACCTGAAAACATCAAGTTAGTAAAAGTAAAAGTAAATAAACAGCTGTGAAAGTTTGAGCACCACAAAAGTTTGTTAAACTCTAATTAAATTAAAACGACCAACAAATAAGTAACAATTCCTGACATCATGTCAGTGTTTTTCAACCTTGGTGTCAGGACCTCATGTAGAGTCGCCTGGAATTAAATGACTAAAAACACTGGTAAAAATGTATTAAAGTTCTATATTTTAATCTTTTTAACTCTATTTCATATTTTCAAATACACACCACACACAATAAATATCAAATAACTGTATCCTATGCTTAAATTTTCTCAAATATAAATCTATTTCAAGTAAAGTGCAGTACAAAAATATCTGCGGTGGCGCTACTTGTATTTGTAACACAAACTACAAACACAAACGGTTCATCTCATTAAAGTGCAATAAAAAAGTACTCCATTATTAATAGTTTTTTTACTTCCATCACATCAGACCTATCCATAGATATAAAATGTATTATAAATTTCAAACTTATTTTATGTTTGTATGGACTTTTTATCATGAGAACCTCTATTTTTTTCAGCAGGAAAAACACTAAATATGCAGTATTTCCAAATATTTTTGATGAAAATATTACAGTCTTGACTGTTTCATTAATTGAGAGCGAAATGTAATTTAATGCGTTATTATTTTTGGCACAAGGACAGTTTTAAAGAAAAAATAAGCTAAATAACCACGGTGACTTATGCTGAATGGCTAGCCTGCTCTCGAGCAGGTGTTTGCTCTGGCTAGGATTTTAGCGAGTGATAAAGTCCCGCCTCCTGACCAACATGTCAGCATCGATGTCTAAATAGTCTCTCTGTTATGAGAAACGTTTTAGACTTGGCTTAAATTAGCATGTTGTGATCAACTGTCGTAAGACAGCTTCCCTCTGAGTGAATGTTTCGTTAGTTGAAGCACGCTAACGGAGATTCATCCAGGATATACTTATCTAAATTCCTAGCATAGGGCCTTAAAGTCTAATTTTGCAGTGTGGTCACTCCTTTGTCAGTAAATCAGAGCATGCATTCTATTGTCGTAGTAAATCAGACCTGATGACATTTAATATCGTCTGTTCTGAACTGGACTCACCGAGTGCATCCTGCAGATACTTCTGTCCCACGAGTTTGAGGTATTCTTCGATAGCCTTTGTGGCTAACGTGTTTTCTCTGAAGATGAGATGCTCGTTCTCTCCACAGCGGTCCACCTCCGACATCATCAAATCTGTCAGAAAGTCCTGCACAGAGAAAGAAAAACGATACACACAGTTAATAACGAACAAAATCATGGTCGTAAACAAATAAATAAACAAATAACAACTGAATAAACTAATTCATCAACAATTGGACTGACATTTCTGTTCACTTCTTGTCCACTGGAGGCGCTCTTTACACTTCTAACCTTGAACAAGATCTGGTCTTGTTTTATTAGTATTATTATTATTATTATTATTATTATTATTATTATTAATAATAATAATCATAATACTAATAATAATAATATATTTTATTTTGGCAGTCTTTGGCAGTTATTTCAGGTTGACTTGTCTGGAGTCAGATGCATGAATTTAAATACAATTTTATATTTATAAATAAGGAGCAGTTATTTCCTTGTATTTTTATTTTTATTCACATTTATTCAGCAATTTATTCTGTTTTCTTTTCTTTTTTATATATAATATGTAAAATGGAAGTGTGATATCTTATTACTGTATGTAGTTACATTTTTCACTGTATATTTTATTGCATATTTCCTGTAATTTGTATTCTTTTAGGATGACATTTGAACATTCTGTCCAGTAATGAAAAATAGAACTCTGGCTAAAACTGGTACATTTTTTGTATGGATATTAATGTACACTGTCCCTGTTAAATAAACCAATAATAACAATTTTAAAAATGCATGAAGGTATTCTTGCATTTATTGTATTGTATGTCCTTGCAGTGAAATGGTACCAGTTTAAATGTAATTTACAAAAAAAAATCAGATTTTGATTATATCTAAATTTTGGCCTTAATTTAAATATTTGGTTGTTTTGACGGGTTTTGATTGTTTTTAAATCCATTCCATATGATTTAACAATACAATAGCAAAAAACCCAAGATTTAATTCAACGTTTTAGACCATAATAAAGTTTAAATCTTACAGAAAACAAATACGTATATAGAGCAGTCAAGTGGACAGATTAACTTTAAGAGTGAGTATTTAACATGCCATTATGACAACAGACTGCACGTCACTGACTGATCTCAGTATTAATTCCAACCATGGTGAAAGGAAAACATTAAATGACTTTTGAGCAAAGAAGTTGTGCTGATAAAAAAAAATTCTAAACAAGCAGTTTATTTGCTGAAGGTGAGAAACTGAAACACTTTTAAAGGCAACTCGCGCGTTTTTAGAAAAGTTGCGATATTAAGGTCTTGGAAAAACTACATGAAAGCGATCTTGAGGATAACTACATATTTATATATTTATTCATTCTTTTCACAAGGTTAGAGAAATACACACACAGGTGGAGGAAAGCATTAAGGCTCTCAAATTCAAAGTGGAAAAGACGGAGCAGGAAATGGAGCCATCTGGGGATGAATCACATCTCTTCAGTATATTTGTGTGTGTGTTCTCATGTGAGTCCCCTGACAGCTCGTTAAACTCAGGAACCAGCATCGCATTGAGTGGAGAAGAGAGACATGTGACAGATGTAAAGGGAGGAGAAGGAGAAGAAGGAGGAGAAGGAGGAGAAGGAGAAGAAGGAGGAGGAGGAGGAGGAGGAGGAGGAGGAGGAGGAGGAGGAGGAGGAGAAAAAGAAGAAGAAGAAGAAGAAGAAGAAGAAGAAGAAGAAGAAGAAGAAGAAGAAGAAGAAGAAGAAGAAGAAGAAATCGTTGTGGTCTTTAAAGCACAGACGTGGAGGTGGAGAGAGAGATGGAGGGAATGATGGAGAGATGGAGGAATGTTTGGAAAGCTGCTGATGCTGCTGTTGATGCTGATGCTGATGCTGGAGCCTGTTTTCTGGGTAATCAAAGATACACAGCAGGGAGCCAATCATCCACTGATGTGCAGCTCATGGAGCTGATTGGTTAAGGCGCCTTCACATTCCAGACATGCATACATCCAAACACACTCGTACATTCAACGTTGAAAACATAAACCATTTCACATCCATCATAAAGCACCTCTGAGCTGTCACAGCTGCTCTATAGATCTGCACGTGTGTGAGTTTTCTGTGCTTTTTAGTTTGAGTTGAATAACTAGAATGATTCATCTAGAATAGAGTGAAATTAAATGTGAAATAAACATCACTCAGTAAAATTGGTTAATCAGCACAATTTCATGATTCCATTACAAACCAATCTTTGAATAGAGGTGAGTATTGGCAATGATATTGTGATACGATATGTATCACGATATCATATCACAATGTATAGTAATATTCTACCCAGTTAATATCAAAATTAAACGTAGAGATGAAAAATAAAGTTGCTGTATATGTTAATGAGAAGATATTAATCATTCAGAGGACAATTCAAAACATCCTATTTATTATTTATTATTAGTGTTTTTGCACATTTTCACTGAAAAAAAAAAGTGCAACAAGGTTGTTTTCACGTTAACTACTGTGTAGAAATCTCAAAGAAATTATTGATTAAATATCAGAATTCGATTTAAAAAAAAAATAAAAAATTGCCACCCAAAAAAAATCACAATATATTGTGAAATTTATTTTTTTCACGCCCCGACATTCGAATATTAAAAATTGGTTTATCAACTGAGGTGTACAGGTGTTAGTGTACGTCCCCTGATCGCATTGTTGGGGGTAACGCGTTACAGTAGCGATATTTTTTTTTTGGGTAAGAAAATAAAGAAACACACTGACTTAAAATATTGGTCACCAAATTACTTTACTTTTCTAAAGGAACGCGCTTTTCCCGCGTATAATCTGTTCTCAAGGCGGAGCGGTAATAGAGGAAGATCACATATTTGTCACGTGAAATCAGCTGTTGGGAGGATGAACTACAGCCCTCGTCTCTGGTGGAATGACTAAACTGGTTCAACCACTGGACGTCACCGTGGACGGAACGTTAAAAAGGAGATGTGTGCAGAGTGGATGCGTTCGCTAAAACACAAACAGCTTTTTATTCACCGGATGGTGAAAAAACGTGCTTCACATGAACATGTTGCTGTGTTTTTTATACAAGGTCTCGACTTATCACACATTTATATTCATGAATATTTACTTGGTACTTATTGTGTATTTGTTTGAGGCAAGTGAATGTCCCTGTTGTGGGATTAATGAAGTAGAAATAATCAATCAATCAATCAATCAATCAATTTCCCTTAAAAACTAAATCATTTTACATAATTTTGACTTGAAATGATTCCAGATTTAATTTTTTCCTTGAACCTAAAGTCAAAGAAGTTTCACAATGAGTGATGAGTGACACAGACATTTGAGTAGAATAGATAGATCTATTGGAGAACAAACCACTGCATCACAGGCCTTTAAAGCAGCTGATAATTCATAGTGTGCCGACACACTTCCTATTTTTAGACGCTCTCTGACTCTCGCTTTTTTTGTATTAGAGAAGAAAATGTCATCCCAATTATGATCTTTCCTCCCCCCCCTCATCCACCTCTACGCTGCGCTTCCTGCTTTACACTGTGAAGAAAGGACAAATAGAGGCAGACATGGAGAGAAAGAGAAACAACGAGAGACACTGAGTGTGGGAAAGTACAGTTACAACTCTGTGGTTTCATAGTAGACAATGAAGCAGAGAAGAAGAGCTCTCCTAAGGGGCCTTTACTCTCTCTTAAACAGTGCATAACTGTTGAAGACACACAAACCCTGTGGATTGAAGACTGTGAGTCCTTCAAGAGTCAATGATTATTAAGAGAGAGTAAAGGTCCCTTCGGAGAGCTCTTCTTCTCTGCTTCATTTGTCTACTATCAAACCAGAGAGTGGGATCTGTTGCCACCTGCGGTCACAGATTTTTTTCCAGGTTGCAACTGTTTTTATTCTCTAAACAAAAGAGGTTTACATTGACATCCAAAAACAGCACAGGTTGTCATTTTGAGTGAAAAAGCTGCTAAATGATCTAAAAATCAGGCTGAATGCTTCACTCCGTGTGACATCATCAATCACATGATTTCAAGATGGAGGAACACAGGCTCTAAAACTGTAAAGTAGTCCCATTTTTAAAAGTTGATAAAACGAATACGGTGCAAAAAGAATGCATTTTTTACTTTAACGCATTATTCTACAAAACTATCTACTGCTTCCCTCTTGTCTCTTTCCAACAACAACAAGAATAAATAAAAGCATACTTTAATAATGCTAGCATGTCTTTAAGGGGGATGCTTGCTTGGAGGGTGTGTTACTATTTTTGTCAGACTTGATGCCACCTGCACAACATCTCCGACTATTTTCATTTCAACATCTCACTTCCACAGACTTGTAAACACCGGAGTTTAGAGAGTATATGAGCACTTTGTATTTACAGTAGAATGATAGAATAGATGCTGATTTCACATCAAAACTGTATCTTTCTGACGTCCGAATGCATGAAAACTGTAACCGACAGTGGTAACAAAACCAAAGGTAAGTAAGAGTAGGTGATTTTTTTTAGTAATAGTTTCCCAACAAGCATATCAGGGACCAGAGGGACTCTAACGATGCCTTGTCTTTGTGGTGAGGCTTCAGAATCCATTGTGCACCACTGAGCACTACACACAGGAGTCACACACATGCATTTCTTCTTCTTCTCCTGTCAACTTCTTTTAAAATGTGCAGCCATTCCCATCCCCCGCTTTAATGCTTCACTGCTAATAAGCACAAGTGAAACATTCTCTCTATCACTGCCACATCTAATAAGCTGATCCATGCCTCAAAAATGCTGTGCGGAGAAAGCGTGTGTGTGTGTGTGTGTGTGTGTGTGTGTGTGTTGTTCAGGGTCGGGTTTGGGGAATGCGACATAGCAAAGCTAATAAACTCTATAAGTTAAAGTTCTTAAACTACAAACATTACTTTACTTTGAAGATGTAACTCTGACTCACTCACAGGAGTTTATCCAAAGCAAAATAACACAACTATGTTTAGGAAACAGTGTCTAAACCAGTGGTTCCCAACCTTTTTTGGGCCGTGACCCCATTTTTCGCCACATTATTTATATTATATAATAATATATAATACTTTGTTTGGTTTTTTTAAACTTGTTTTTATCTTAGTTTGTGAGGTGACTTAATAAAAATGCATTATTATTATTATTATTATTATTATTATTATTATTATTATTATTATTTTGACATCAATAATTTCTGGAGACCTTAAATATTTTTTTTTTCTTCCAAAAATAGTTTTTGTTTTTGATCATGTTATCAGATATTTTTATATACTGCATTTATTATTATTTCTTTGTAAAATAACAATTTAAAAACTCCAGGCGACCCGACATGGAGTCCGCAAGATTGAACAGATAGAGCTAAAATAGAAAATTTGGTTATGATGAATGTTAAAGTGATGCAAAGATAACGTCTTGAACTTAATTAAATCCTGAAGTAATGTTTGTACAATATGACAAATGTCAACAAAAGCGCTTTATTGAAAACTTCAATTATTCTCAACAGAAAAAAAAAAAAAAAATAGGAGATCTTTTGAATTGCACAAAATTCATTTATATTCTTGTTATTACCCTTTCGGTAAATATCCCTAATGCCATATAATTGTGAAAATGAAAACATACAAACCCCAAACATTTAGAATAATCAGATCAGGTTTCGGCAATAATATTTAGTTGTTTTGTTCACATAATTTGAATAAAATAAATAATTTTGAGCTCAGTAATCTGAGCAATGCAGCAAACAAGTGAGGAGGAAAAATCTAAACACGGAGGAGGGTTATCTTTTATTTTAATATAATAACAGAACAGTTCAGCTGATTGATGCTCTGAGTTTTTCTCGCCCGGGGCAAAAACTGCAGGGGGGGGTGGGGGGTGGGGGCGGTGACAGTGGGGGAGGCAAACTGGAAACTCTCCAGCCACTCCATCTCTCCCTCTCCTCATCTTTCCTTCCATCGTTCCTCCCTGGACACCAGTGGCTAGTATTACAGCATTACAGCCTAGAGCTCTTCCTGTAAAGGGTCACATTGGGTTGACAAGGAGAACCGGAGGCTGAGTGAAAAAGGAGGGCAATGACTTCTGGGGGCAAACGATTGATGCAGAAAAAAACAGGAAAAGCCTACAACTCTCCTGAATTCATTATGTGAACATGATCTTTATTGGGATGAAAACAAACCATATGGCTGCGCACAGTGGCATTAGTTTTAATAACACACAGAGTATGTACTCATTAGTCGTGTTCGAAATGGACTACTCATACTAAGTCTGACGTCAAAATAAGCATGTAAGCGAGAAATACCCGGATGTCGACTATATGGGGACATTTTTTAAGTAATTTCTAAAATAATGGTTTACTGCAGTATTGGTGTGACTGTATCTGACCTCATCATGATCAACATTCATGTAAGCATTATAATCGTTTATATTGTTATGGGTATTTTTTTTTGTGTATTTTCCTCTCACTTTGAGTTTTTGTCATTTTTTTTATATTTTTGAAGCCTTTTTGTGTACTTTTGTAGTTGTTTAATGGATTTTTCTCATTTCGTGTGTTTTAGGAGTTATTTTGTTTATTTTTGCTGTCATTTTGTGTATTTTTCTGTCATTTGGTGTGTTTGAATGTGTTCTGTGTCTTTTAGTTGTCCGTCTGTGTATTTGTTTGCTTTGTATATTTTCTATCTCTAATGTTAGTGTTTTTGGAGTTCTTTTTTCGTATTTTTAATATTGTTTTGTGTATATTAGTCTTCTTGTGTGTTTTTGTTGTCCTTTGTGTAATTTTTCTGTTTTTCAAAATAAAAGCATCTCTTCTTGTCTTCCATTAGCTTAACTCTTTTGTAAATAGGGCTCTTGTTTTGAAGTTAACCGGAGGTTTCGTCAGTAGAACAATGGAGGGTCTCTGAAATGTGTGAGTTAAATGTGTTTACGTGAGTTTTATGGATGAAATGAGCACATGTTGATATTCTACTTGGTCACTTTCTCACTTCAAATGTTTTCAGAACTTTCAAAGTAAAGGTGGAGAATCAACAGAGATATTTAGCCTCAGTGTGATTTAGGTTTTTAACGCTGTTGGTTCCAAATGCATCTTGGGAAACTTGGAAGTATACTTCAGTGGGAACGCTCATCATCCTAATCATACTTATAGTGTATAGTAGACAGTATATACTCATTGAGTTTGTAGTGTATAGTACGTTAGTGTGACATTTCCCACACCACCTTTGTGTTTATTACCATTATTCTTTAAAGATGTTTGACTAATCAATTTGTTTCCCACAAATGTTTATAAGTTGTTCCTTAAAATATTGTGGTTTGAACCAAATAAGGCAGATGTATGTATATTACTACATAAAATCTGTTTTATGATGTAACAAATGTGACACTGCATGTTTGTTGCACAATATTGAGAGGTTACTTTACTAAGACATTTATTGAGGACACGTTGGTTGTTGTTTCACTGCTTGGATAATTAGTCTGGACGACTACTAAGGGTGAAACATTCGCCTTAAGAGACTTTCAGATCTCTGTTTTGTTTTTTTTGTTTTCTGCAGAGCTCGTGGTTCCTCTTCCTGCTGCTGTCTGGGCCCACAGCCACAGTCTGTGGTGCTTTAAGGATAAAGAAGATTGTCCTCTAAGCTCTGCTTTCAACATTTTTCTATTCTATCCTCCTTTATTTCCCCTCGCTTCACAATCCTATAGATTAAAACATCTCCTCTTCAGTCTGACATCAATGCATCACTCAATAAATATGCACAGATTGTTAGAAAAGTAGGATATGATCATTTAAAAAAAAAATAAAAACCTGCTGCATTTGTTGGATAAACTGTTAAATGCATTGCTTTGTTTTACTGTAAACTGTCCTCTGGCTATGTTTGCAGCTCACTGTAAAATGGGGTCATTGCTTTAATGATGATGAGATTTATTCAAAGATGCTTCCTTTCAAGGATTCACATGGTAAACATGTTTTAATGTAAATGTAACAAATATAAGAGTTGGATGGGTCTAATTAAGGAAGGTATAGAGAAGTTGCATTTAAGGCTTAAATGTGGGATGAATTTAGTAATTTAATAAAATTCTGCTAGGAACTGGGTTTGTGCAACCTGTTAATGTCAATTCACTAAATATAAATTATAGGGGAGGCTCCCACGATTTCCTTCAAATATTATCTTTGCCAGATATTGGCAGTTATCTGGATCATTGATCATTGTTTTCACCATTTTTAAAACTTTCAGAGTATCGACAACAATCTGTGAAACCATCATCAGACCATGAATAAATGTAACTTCAATTCCACTAAAAACAATGTGACATAACATTAGATTAAAAACCCTGTATTAGTCCAATAAACTGTAATATACGGAATAAGTCCAGGCTAATATTTGACCTAGAGGCACCTTCTGCATGTAGAAATAGTCGACTGTGTGTAAACTAATGTCACAAAGTTTGTGTGTGTGCAGTGGAGCGAGCTGTGACTATGCTCACCAATGCATCCCGACATCAATACAGAATCACTATTGAGGTTTTCTCAGGAGAATCTCGGCCTCGAGACGCGACGAAGCGTGAAAGGGAGACGAGTGAAAGTGGAGAGGGAATCAGACGACTCGTCGTGTAATTACTCAGCGATGGGTGATAAAAATGACACCAGGACAAACAGAAGTTGAGAAGTGCTGCATACTGATCAGTCCTTCAACCTCAAATCTGCATCTGGCTGTAATTAGATGCAGAGCAACGGAACACAATGAGTGTTTTACACACAATCAGATGTAGGAACAACAGGTGCATCAGCCTTGAATACCTACTTAATTACGCTTTCAAAGAAAATAAACAATCTGAATTAAAACTTAATTAATACATTTATCTATGCATTTGATATGATTCGACATCATGTTTTTAATAAATTATGCAGGGTGATTAACTATAGCTGAAGTTAGTGTCGTGGTCATTTCCTTTATTTTTTTTTTGTTTTTTTTGTCAAGCAGCATAAATAAAAAGTCATGATTTTATTTTTGTTTTCTTAAAAGTCCAGTACGATGCTATTTTTCACCCATCTCCATTTAAAGAACCCCATTCTGTTTTCTGAAGTTTTAGCCTCTGAAAAGTGACTTTCTGAGCACTTCTAAAAACAGGCTGTTTTGGGGCCTACTTACTGTATGCATATTCATGAGTAGGCGTCTGTAGACGCTGACTCCACACAACAGCTGATCACTAGCGATTTTATTAGCGATTACTATCCACACACTCTTGTTACAGTTTTCAGCCAAAAAACTGCACATTACAGTAAAACACATGCAGCTATTGTGATTGTGAGTCAGACAAACACCGTTTCAGGATGTGTGTGCGGCAGCAGCAGTGGAGTTAGCTGAGTCAGCTGCTTCAAACACTCACTGGAGCTGCTACGTCGCTATCTTGTCATCCTCTCCACTACATATTACAGGAATAGTCCATTGGTTTGTCCAACCGCTGCGTCGCATTGGGTCACAAACACGTCAGATCAAGTCAAAGATGAAACGAGTTGATATAACGGCTACTAAAAATGGAACTGCTCCAGGTGCTACACTGTGGCTGCCCACTACTCCTCGGAGAGGAGAGGGGTTAAATGCAGAGAACACATTTCGTGTAGCTTTACATATGACAATGAAGTATAATATATATTCTATATTAAACCGCAGTGTTCCTTTAACCTGTGAGAGGGAGGAGCTCACATTCTTATATAGGGGAGGAGGGGCCAGGATTGTCAGGAGGAGGAGTTTCTGCTATGTGACGTCAAATAGAGATTAAAATCTTACTGGCCCATTTGGAGCTGACTTTTTACAAAATGTGGAATAACGAGATAGTGAGGAAACAAAACTTTTTTCAACTTTGGCCCTCTGAATGAGAGTTTTTCCTTTTTCAAAAGGGGGTACAGCAGAAAAATGTTTTGAACCACTGCCTTCATTGATCAGTGTGTAGATTCTGCTTATAGAGACTAATGTTGGAGATGTGCGCTCATGTTCAAATAACTCTACATTTTGAAGCAAGCCTTACCTGCACTGAAGTGGACATATTTTAGAACAATACTGTGAAATACAAGGCTTTATAAAACAGCATGCTATGGTAGACTTTTGATATGTCTTTATATCTAAAGTGGGTTGGTCTGAGCCATGAAGCTCCAGGGCTGAAAATAAGTCCCACTCTGGCCCTGTGTGATGGCAACTTAGCATTTCCATGTATAAATGATATTAAAGTATGTAGTATATAAAGCACTGACAATAGCCAAGCAATAAGTGACAGGTAGTGATTGTATTTATTTAATTTGGGGGAAATTTTGTCAAATATTTTGAGGATTGAGCAGGATTTTGGAAAAAATTAGGTTTCTTTCAAAAATTTGAGAGTAAAAATGAATTCCATCGTGTTATAAAAGCACGGGGAAAACCATGAACACCCTGTAAATATTGTAAAGTTTAATTACATTTGTGACAAATTCAACTCCACTTGAATAATTGTAAAGTTCTACTTCCAAATAAATCTGTTTACATGTTTTTTTTTTTTTTTTTTAATAAAAAGTGTATTATTTTTTGCATCGATGCCAATATTTATGTTTAGATATGACACAGTGATTTCTGCTTATTTTCAATCAATAATTCTCATGAATAGTTTCTATTTTTTAAATATTGCCAAAATTCCTAAGCTTAATATTTTACACCTCATGTCAACGCTACTGAGAAATCCACAAAAACATTATTTGGTAATTTACACAATTATTCATGTTTCTTCAGTCATTTTTTTCCCGTGGGCCGATTTGGACGTTTTAAAGGGCCGGATTTGGCCCCTGGGCCGTGAGTTTAACACACTTGCTTTAATGCCACAGCAGTGCTTTAGTCTGTGATTGTAAAGGACAATTGAGAGCCACTGCAGTGCAAACAGAAATAAACACTGACTCAGAGCCTAAGCCTGGGCTAATCACAACATTATTGAACAATACCGAAGGGAAGGAATGAACAAAAGACATAATTAAACATGTGGAGGAAAACAAAAACAACAGGCTTTACGAGGATTTGAAGAGTTGATCTTCCACTAATAACTAAATATCTCCATTTCTAAATATAGCTGTGCAATTTAGAGATAAAACACACCCAGGATGGCTGAACATCAAACGTAACCGCTGTTTGTTTGGTTTTAAACCCCCAAAAATGAACAAAACGTGCTTTAGCTTTACATTTTAAAGTAAATCATAACAAGACACAGATTTTACAGTATGATTTTCATATTTTTAAATGATTTAGCGATGTCATGATTACCAATATTCTATTTTTCTTATTGAAAATAGGTTAAAATGTGGCAAGTTTAGTGAAGTTGCCATTAAAAAGGGTAAAAATAAGCAAAAATGACGACCTCAAATGGGGTCCTTACTCCAAGGTTGAGAACCCTCCGACTTCATGCTCTGAGCTCACAGCACAAACAAGTGCTTCAAATGTAATGTTTTCACCATTTTTAAAACTTTCAGAGTATCTACGACAATCTGTGAAACCATCATCAGACCATGAATAAATGTAACTTCAATTCCACTAAAAACAATGTGACATAACATTAGATTAAAAACCCTGTATTAGTCCAATAAACTGTAATATACGGAATAAGTCCAGGCTAATATTTGAGCTAGATATATATATAATTAATTTTAAATGATTACATAATCTGATATTATTTAATTGGAACATTTTCAATATTTATATATTGAAAATATATATATTTTATATACTTACCTCCTTTAGTCTTAATATGTTTCTTTTTTTTTCTTTTTTCTGGGAGTTAATATGTAGCATTTATTTTTTATTTACAAAGCAGATATGAGGTTTTTTAATTCCACATTTGTATTGTACTGTTTGGTTATTTACATGTTGTTGGTATATTATTTTATTATTAGAGCATCCAAGAATGGAAATAAATAAAAATTAAAGGCCTATAATCATGTAATTTTAACTCTCTGATTCACTTCCCCAGTAGAGTTATTCTCCCAGTTTATTTCACCATTACACCCAGTAGAACAGTGTTAAATGCATTAGTGTGTGTGTGTGTGTGTGTGTGTGTGTGTGTGTGTGTGTGTGTGTGTGTGTGTTGGTGTGATTATCTGTATCTCAGTGCATTGTGATGATTTAATAACATGGAATTGCATTTTATATATATATATATATATATATATATATATATATATATATATATATATATATACTGTATATAAAGACTTTTAATTTACAGTATATATATATATATATATATAGACTTTGAATTAAAGACTTTATTTCTTTTTTTTCTCACTGCTCGCAGCAAAGTACGTTTTATATACTTTGTGCGCTCTATTGTACATTTTGTTAAAATATTACAGTTTGTTAATTCATATTTATTTATTTATTTATTTATTATCTTACACTGAATGGGATTTCCCCGAATTTCAATGTACTTTAAAAAAAAAAATAACGTTAAAGGATTCTAATTCTGATTCTATTTCTGTAAAAAATCAGTTGTTTCTAGAGTTTTGGTCTTAATAGCTTAATAACAATTTAGTAACACACAAGACAACGACAGAGACGGAGACATTGACCCAAGTGGTACAGTCGGTTATATTCAAATGCTGCTTAATATGCAAATATCACTAATAATGCCACATATTTGGGCAGAAATATATACTGTATATATATATATATATGAAGTGTATTATACAAATGTTATTATTTACTTACCAACAGGCTCCATTTCACCTGTGGGAAAGTTGGTTGTTTTTCCTTCTGTGTTACAATAATAGTTTGTCTGTATGATGTCAGGATTTGTAATAATTTGGAGGCCTGACTGTGTATGTGCTGCTGTGCTGAGCGTGTTCTACCTTTTCAGTGGTGGATAATTTATGTGCTCGGCCTGCATCGGTACGATATGAAGCACAGCGGGGGGACACATGTGAGGGATTAGCTGGAGTTAAAAGCGTAGTACAGTCTGGTGTAGCGAGAGGAAATCACCTGTCTGTCTGCTCTGTGTCTGCTGGTATATTAGTTACAGGTGGGGGGAAGGGGGGATCAAAAGTCAAAAGTTCACGAGACTAGAGAATAATATCCACTGATAACCAGGAAGTTTATTATCATTTGCACCATAGTATATAGACGTCTTAAAGATAGAATTCCTTGTTTTAATCAGAAAAAAAATGGGTTAAAAGTGACCAAAATGGTGGAAAAGGTGGTGAAATTGGATTCTAAAAACCACAGAAATTGGTTAAAAGTTACAAATTAGAAGGACAGAAAAGGACAAAAAAAAGTGGTGAAAAAGGGTTCAAAGTGTCAATATTGGAACAAGTTGGAGGAATAATTAGTTTAACCCAGCACATAATGGGTATGACAAATCGTGAATGTGGTTAAATTTGGCAAAAATAAGAATAAAATATGGTGAAAAGAGGTTAAAAGTGACAATAATGGGTCAACATAATATGCAACCATAGTTGGGAAAGTTTATGTGTCAAAAATGCCTTGTGGACATTTGATGGAAAAGTGGCAGAAATGGGAGTAATGTAGCAAAATACATTAAAAGGAGCAAAAATATGGCAAGAAAAAAAGTGATGAAAATAGGTTAAAAGTGATGAAAATAGGTTAAAATGTGGCAAGTTTTGTGTAGTTGCAGAAAAAGGGTGAAAATAAGCAAAAAATGGGCTAAAATTGTTCAAAAAACATTCTTAATTTTGTTGAAGGCATCTGGCGAGCCCCTCCCAGTGCCTCGCCACCCCAAATGGGGTCCTGACCACAATGTTAAACCTATGCATTAACCACATGTCAAAAAAACAGCCACAGCGTGACTTCTCCAAATGTAAAACATATCCCCATATTAAAGATCTAAATCCTTGTTTTAATCAGAAATAGAAATATAAATGGGTTAAAAGTGACCAAAAATCGTGGAAAAAGTGGTGAAATGGGATTTTAAATGCCACATAAATTTGTTAAAAGTTACAAATCAGTGGGCAAACGCGAACAGAAAAAAGTGGTGAAAAAGGGGTTCAAAGTGTTGGAACAACTTGTAGGAATAATTAGTTTAACCTGGCGGGCATGTGTGACATTAGGTGGAAAAGTGGTGGAAAGGGTTTATTAGTGCTGAAAATGTATTGAAAGTGAAAAAAGTAGGTGAAAAACTGTTGAAATTTGATGAAAAAATGGCAGAAATGGAAGTAATGTAGCAAAAATGAAAAAGTAATGAAAATAGGTTGAATAATGGCAAG
Organism: Gouania willdenowi; assembly: GCF_900634775.1. Lineage (NCBI taxonomy): Eukaryota > Metazoa > Chordata > Actinopteri > Blenniiformes > Gobiesocidae > Gouania > Gouania willdenowi. The sequence goes on along the minus strand of NC_041055.1, from coordinate 30,133,626 downwards.
TTTTGTGTAGTTGCAGAAAAAGAGTAAAAATAAGCAAAAATGGGCTCAAATTGTTCAAATGTTATTCTTAGTTTCTTGAAGGCATCTGGTGACACCCTCCCAGTGTGTCCTGACCCCTAGGTTGAGAACCCCTGCATTACAGGGCAATGATTCAGTCTTTCACAGAGAGAGGAAACAAGAGAGCAAACAGAATAAAAGTAAAGTCTGAGAACTGACCTTGGCCTTGCCCGTGCTCTGCAGAATGTGAACCAGCGCACACGCCATTTCCTCCTTGTTCTTGACGCTGATCCCAGGCTCCAGCACCGAGCACAGCAGCATGTAGTTATTGGTGGTGTACTCTGCAAACTCCTTGTACATCTCCATGGGAAGGATGTTCATGCTCTGATAGCGAGCCTTGATCCGGATCATGGGTCCGGTGGTTTTTCCTTTGGGCGGGTTGGGGGTGCTGACCGGATACCACTTCTCCACAAACTGCCGTCCGGTGACGGTGGCAACGGGGATGTTGACGAGGCCGATGTAGTTGTTCTTGTCTTTCTTCTTCTTCTTGTCCGTGTCTTTGTAGAGGTGCGCCGTGACACTCTTGACGGCGGGCAGGTTGCTGAAGTCAAAGTGTTCGCCCCAGAACACGTTGTCAGTCTTCAACTTGCAGGTGGTGCGTGCGTAGAGCGAGTCGTCCAGGCACAGCTCGCAGAAGTATTTCTTCTTGGCAGGAAGGTCTTTTGCCTCGATGATCCAAAGCCTCAGCATGTTCTCCACCCGACGACTGTTGTCCTGGAAACCACGACAGCAGAAGGCTTTTAAGAACACACTTCAAGCAGCTCTTACAGTGAACCCTGACATCAAACAAATCTAGGAACTATAAAAATAATCAAATAAACGGATAGAACTCAGATCTGAACATGTCTGAAGATGTATTTTTACTTCAAAAGTCACACAGAAAACTCTTCCATTTTCTGTCAATACACAGAAAAGAATAGTTTGGACAAATTGCCTATCATACAGATGTTTTTTTAAAGATGAAAAATGACAATAATGCCAACATGTATCAAACAGCAATCTTATCTCGTCTTATTTATAGAAGTAAACTTGATTAAAGGACGTAGGTCGAGAGCTTTAACTTAAAAGTCATGGCACTTATTTAAATAAGAGTGTTTCCACTTTCTCCTGTTTGATTGTTGAATAAACACGTTTCTCAGTGGTTTCTTATTTGCTGTATCTGCCTTTGATGTGCTGCAAACTTAAACCAAACCCAAAAAAACATTTTCATGAGTAAATCTGTGTTGTCACCAAATATAATCTGTGAACAGCCTTGTCATTTAGACCAGTGGTCCCCAACCATCGGATTGTGGACCTATACCAGTCCAAGGACCATTTGTTGAACAAAAAAAAGTTGGAAAAAAATATGTTTTTTATGTTCCGGTAATTTTGTTTTGAAAAGCTGTCAACTTTCCCCCCCAAAAAAGGGTCATGACCCCATTTTAATATCAATAATTTCTGGCAACCCTAATTTTTTTTTGTTATACTGTATTAAAAAATACAAAGTAGGCAGGATTACTTGTGCCAGCTCAGATATTTTTCAACTGCATTTTATTATTATTATTATTTTATGAATAACTAGATTTATATTTGAATAAGTGAAAGTATAAAATAGTTGTTTAAAATTGTCTGTTGTTTCAATTTGAAAAAGAAACAATGAAAAAAAATTGAAAAATGTATATTTCTATTCAGTATTTATTTTTTTAATTTTTTCTATCAATTACTAGACATTTCAGGCGACGCCATTTAAACTCTAGGAGATCCCACATGGGGTCACAACCCCAAGCAGGGTTCTTGCCAGCGCTGTTGAGCGTAGGGGCCCCTGACGGTGTAATTTCTCTCCCCTATGGAGCAATGGCGCCCCCTATGGTCAGTAGTCAGCAATGTAAAGGGGATTTTCTGTAGTTTTTTCCTTTTTTAATTGGTACCGTCGTAATAATTGTTGCACACATGGACACTAAAGGGACTTCCAGGTGTGCACGAGTTATTTTAATTCTCTTTTTAATCTGAATAACCCAGAAACACATTCATCAGCCGTACATTTAATACAGGCGATTGGCTCGGACGCTTCCGTCTTTACCTGAGGACCCCTGCAGCCCTTTAGCTGCCCCCAATGCTGCCTGTGTGCAATGCATCCTCAGCTTACGTAACCGTAATAACCGTCCACGTACTAAAGCTCCAAGGAGTGCGGACAGTCCGGACTCCGCTGTACACGGAGGCTCAATCATACCGTGGCCTGGAAGGGCCCAGCGGCGAAGGCACCGTCCCCCGCTCCCAACTCACCGCTTACCGAGGCCGTGGACATGGTTACCTTGCTGAGCCCTCTCCGCTCTCCGGTGAGGACCCCTCTGCACATTTGTCTCAGCACTTACAGTCCCTGGCATTAATATTGCATTGTGTTCTTTTATCCATCTACCTTTTATTTAAAAACCTGAATTCCACAAGTGTTATGAGCGCTGATATTGTACGTTTTCTATGTTTTTAAAGCTGCTTTGATTCTGCACAGCAAAATGTTTAGTTTCTTGTGGGTTTTATGCTGCTCGTTTAAGTTTTGTTTGAAAGTCCTTATTTATTTTAACTGAATAAGCTTTTGTGTTGGATCAGATTGAATTAGCTGAACAAGCTAATATTTTAGGTATTTATTATATATTTATAATTACTGTTGGATTTGGTGATTTGATATATTAATAAAGGAAATAGTTATACATTTGTTTGGTTACTTTAATGAATGGATACCTACACATAAACCTTGTTTAGAAATATGAAACAAATACAAAGTGAGGAACAGAAAAAAAGACGCAAAATTGTGACAATTGAAAATATTGCAATAATCGTTGATTATTCGAATCGTAGCACCCCTGAATCAAAATCAAAATCGAATCGTGAGGTCCCTTAGATTGCACATTCCTAAAAGTAAGGCAGTAACAAAAATAAAAAAAATCCATCCATCCATCCATTTTCATACCCGCTTATTCCCGTTTATCAGGGTCGCGGGGGTCTGCCGGTGCCAATCTCCGGCTCTCATAGGGCGCTGGGCGGGGGTACACCCTGAACAGGGCGCCAGTCCATCACAGGGCAACACAGACCGACAGCCACTCATTCACTCCTATGGGCAATTTAGAGACTCCAATCAACCTTACAGTCATGTTTTTTGGATTGTGGGAGGAAGCCGGAGTACCCGGAAGAAACCCACGCAGCACGGGGAGAACATGCAAACTCTACACAGAAAGGACCCAAGTGTCCACCCCAGGGCTTGAACCCAGGACCTTCTTGCTGTGAGGCAGACGTGCTAACCACTAATCCACCGTGCGCCCTTATAAAAAAAAAAAAAAAAAAAAAAAAAAAAAAAAAAAAATCAACATTAGCTTTACTTCACAAATTTTAGCCCTCAAAGAGGTACAGTCACTGACGTGCCATCAGGGTAGGCAAGGCTGCCTACCCAAGGGTGAATTGATATTTTGATTATTTGTTTTAACTGCCGTTAGCATAGCCGTTAGCGTCGGATGAGAGTACACTTCCGGGTCACGTACTTTGGTAAATCGGTAATGAAGAAAATGAATTAAGGTGTTCGTTTTCCGTTTTTTGTTTTCTGTAGCAAAGCAAAAGAGCTTTAATTAGAAAAACAAGACATTTTTTCATTTTGGTTTTGGAAACAAATAAATAATAAGTGTTTTTTTTTTTCATTTTTCATGTTTTTGTTACATAATGAAAAACGAATGAACGACTGATACACGGATTCTTTACATCTTTTTTCATTTACCTTTAAGGCTTATTTTTCAGTGAAAAACTACATGGATATTTTTACATATTTATACTTGCTTGTTTGCATTCCATCCAACTCTAGCGTACGTTTACAAATCAAACTTCCTGCGTTTGTATCTCGTAGCAGAAACGATTCCGTCTCTATTTTCTCTTCAAACTTCTATAATTAGAGAATCGTTTGCAAAATAATGATAGATGTAGAAGCAAAGATGCTGAGTGATTATGTATGTTTTCTAGCCTTGTAATATTTGCCACCTCCCCGCCTGCCACAGCTGTGTTTGTCTTTACTGCAGATGGCATCAATGCACTAAATAAATCCACTTCACAGTATATACGGCCTTTGCAACGTGATGTAAACCCTGCAGATTGTTACTGTTATTGCTTCCTAGCGCTGATTACTGATCACTTCCGTGTCTCACCTGGTGTGTGTGTTTACGTTCTTACCTTGTTGGGTTGCACCGCTCTCCTCAGGTTCTCCATCCATTTGTCTCTTTCAGCTGACGAGCGACAGGAAAAACATTTGCTTCCCGTCGAGGTCGTGACCTGCAGACACGGCAAAAACAAACACTTTAATTATCCAAACTCTAAACAGAGGAAGAATGTAAACAGCCTGTTCACATGTGGAGATGAGACGAGGGATGATGAAGGCTGAGAAATGTTGGCAACACAAGAATGAAATATACCTTCATTATAATGATGTTAATGCATATTTAACTATCGTTCTATTTCTAGTAAATACCCGACCAGTATTTTAAGAATAACTGACTCAAGCTTCTACTATTAAACGTTAAAAAATCCTGACTTGTCAAATACTACTTTACAGTTTTATTGTGATTATCGCTCCTTCTTCAGAAATGTTATTGTTTGAAAATAGGAAAATGACACAGAACACTACAGCAAAAAAACATTTAGTAATTAGTTAGTGAAAAACCTTTAAAAATTGAATATATGTAAATATTTGTTCCTTATTTCTTATAAGTTAACTGCAACATAATGTTCTTGGTTACATTAATGCTAGTGTTTAGTTTAGAAAATATTACACACAAATTGTCTGTTATTGTTTTGGACATCTAAAGTAACTTAAACCATAAATCTCACTTATTAGTGAGCATGCAGTAGGAATTAATGTTAATGCTAGGCTAATGCTAGGCTAATGTTAATGCTAGGTTAATGTTAATGCTAAGTTAATGTTAATGCTAGGCTAATGTTAATACTAATATTAAGATAATGTTAATGCTAGGCTAATGATAATGCCAGGCTAATGCTAATCTTAAGCTAATGTTAATGCTAGGTTAATGTTAATACTAGACTAATGCTAATGTTAAGCTAATGTTAATGCTAGGGTAATGTTTCGCTAATGCTAACAATAGTTTAATGTTAAGCTAATGTTAATGCTAGGCTAATGCTATGCCTAACTAATGCTAATGCTAGGATAATGCTTGGCTAACGCTAATGCTTAACTTATGTTAATGCCAAGTTAATGCTAATTTAAATGTTACTGCTAATGTAAATGTTATTGCTAATGTTAATACTAGGCTAATGCGTAACTAATGTTAGGTTAAATGTTAGGTTCTTATTTTTAATAATAATTTATTCATATTTTTTATTTGTTATGAGTAAAGGCAGGTTTATATAATGACACAGCAGCTTCTTTTGTACTTAAGTTTACAAAGAGACAATTCCAACATTTTTTCCTTTTGTAAGAAACAGGAGAAGAATAAAAAATGGAGGTGGTCTGGATAAAGTGTCTAAAAATTCAAGGCTATAAACTTGCTGACCAAATGCTGAACGTCTCTCCAAAATATATGGAAAAAAAAATTGTCTTTAAAAGAACCACATTTCCTCCACCATGAGATAATGACTTTTTTTCTTGGTGCAGTGTTTTAAAATACATGAATTAATTCCACACCTCGTCAGATAATCTATATGAAGCCAAACTGTTTTTATAAATGTGTGTGAAGACGTGTGTGTGTTTTGGTTTCAAACTGTGTCCTCTTACCTCGAAGCAGAAGTCCTGTCCCAGGATGCTGCTGTGAACTGGTTTGATGATGACCTCGTCCTCCATGCTTAGGTCCAGGGCTTCCACAGCGCTGCTTGGGTTGAGAAGTGACTCATGGGAGCGAGACTCCTTCAGCCTTGGCATCAGATGAGATCTACGAGAAATAATAATAATAAGAAGAACCGCGTTAGCCTGGAGAGTCGAAGCAGACGATAAACAGCGAGGGAGAGAGAGAGCGGGCGAGAGAGCATATGTGCCACACGTGTCACTGAGTGTCCGTGAAGCGCGTGAACACAGACAGTGTGAAGATGACAATCTGAAGATGGTCTGAGTCAGCGATTTCTCCACATGACACCCATGGCACACTATTGTACATCAGCACATGTTCAGCTTTACCCACCACTGAGCTCAGCTTTACATGAGAAAAGCTTGAGTCAAGCTGCGCTGCTGATAAGAATCATTACTAAGAAGAAGTGATTTATATTTATATAAATGATTATTATTGATGGTCAGACGTTGTCAGTTCCTATGACGCACGAACTGAAGCTGTGCCTTATTTAATGCACACAGAACGACCAGCTTATTATTAAGAACTCCATGTCCTAAAAACTGTCACTTAAATCACTATAATATGATAATATTTTGCAGTTGAAGGACATTATATTGCTTGTTTTGTGCACCATGAGAATCAATTGTTATTATTGTAGCACCAAGACACATTTATTTCATATTTGAAACAGACTCTATGACCAGTCCTAGTGTCAGGCTGTGGTTATAAATTTTATTTCTCGTCACGCCGCCCTTTGAAAAGTAAAAAAAAGTGTTATTGCAATAACTGTGATTAATTAATTACAGAAAAATAACACACTAATAAAGAAATAATGCAGTTAATCACTTTTTTTTCTGCACTCCAAACAGCGCGGAACCTTTCTCATTTCACTAGTTCCCGGTATACCCATAAAACTGATGCACAGACCACAACACAAGAAACAGGGGAACCTCAGGAGAAGTTGTTGCTGCGCTTCGTCTGCGTTAATTTTAGCTAAAAAAAAAAAAAAACATATACCAAAATCACTTTTAATTAAAAAAAAAAAAAAAAAAACGTTGATTCTCGTGTCAAATATTGTTATTGGTCATTAATTGAGAATAATAATTACAAAGTATCTAATTAATTAGATCATTTTTAAAGGTGCGGTCTGCAACTCTTATAAAAGTGACTTTTTGTCTTATTTACTAAAGCTGTACTATGTACAAACTAGTAGTTTGTTTAAAAAAACAGACTCAGTGAGCCCCGCCCCCTGCTGCTCCTGCAGCCTTTGGCAGATTGCCAGAATGCACCACAACCGAGCAAAAAGAACCAATCAGAGCCAGGATTGTGTTTGATGGGCTGTCTGACAGCTGTTGCCCACAGGCCCCGCCCCTTTCCCGGAGCTAGAAGATGGAACTAGCAACTTTTCTGCTTGAAAGGTAATTAAAGCTGGGCTTGTAATCGGAGGGTTGCAGGTTCAAGCCTCACCTGGGCCATCACTGTGGGATGTTGAGCAAGTCCCTCAACACAGAACTGCTCCCCAGGGATGGGTTAAATGCAGAGGACAAATTCCATTAACATTACATGGCCAATTAAAGGCGAAAGCCCCGATTTAATCTTTAATTTAATCTTACTGCTGCTTGATTTACATTATGTTTGATTTGTAATTGTTACACTAGAACTCTGTGGTGCACGTATTGATTGTGTACACGCAGCAGCCTCCGTGTAAGCTGCTTTAAGTGACACTGTGTTGCTGCTGCTGCTAGGTTGGTGTACTGTGTGCACATAAAGAGAGGGAAGCGCTGCAGTAATATGCTTTTAACAGAGCATGCTATATTACTGTGATGTTGCTGTCTGGCTAAAGTTAGCTTGTTAGCTCCTCTGAGGGAGGGACTTTGGAAAGTTTGGAGGCAGGGCAAGAAAGCAGTGGGGAGGGAGTGGGAGAGAGGGATCTGAGAGTAGCGGACTGCACCTTTAAGTCCAACCACTAAAAATAATAATAAAAATAAATATGAAATTCAAATAGTATAAAATAAGTCATAATATTCTTTAAAGTAAAATGTGATACAGTATGTATACTATATATGATAGCAGTATATCATATATATGTACATACTGTAGATGCTATTGTTATCAGATTACTAAATTGCCTTCATATTGTATAATACCAACCCCCAAAAATAAATAGTTGAACATTGAAAATACAATATATGTATACATAAATAGTGTTTATAAACACAATATCTTTACAACATTTTATACATTCTAAACAATGAAATGTGACGCATTTTGATGTTTTTCCTTGAAAATTAATAAATAAAACTTTTTCAAACATTAAATACGTTAAAAAGATAATTTTTTTTAAAGGAAGTTATTAGTGATGAAAACATTGGCTGCACAAATATTGATAAAGTATGAAACCTTCTTATTAAGGAAGCTAAAACAGGCCGACTGAGTCATCATTTTGTGTAATAATTCTCCTCTGTGGACATTTTTACACAATAATCCCATGTATGTGTGTCAACCTGTGTGTGTTTGTTGTGTATTTTCATAAAGCTGTGGATTATCAACCCTTCCTACGCAGACATATTGTCCAATGAGGGGAGGATAATGACCTGGATGTTTTTATTCCTTAATCTCACACACACACACGCACACGCACACGCACACACACACACACACACACACACACACACACACACACACACCATGATTAGCATACAAATGAAGCAATGATACAACATGCCGATCATTTTTTATGAACACCAGGAATATTGGAAAGCACAGCAGCATCAGAGGAGGAGGAGCCTTAGAACGCGCCCCTATTTTCTGATTGGCTGGCTGGATACTAGGCAGAAAGAGAAGAGAAAGTGCTTCATTAAAAGGGATGAAGAAGAAAAAAACAGAGAGAAAAGGAGAATCTTGGGACTGAACGGGGATGTTGACACGTATAACTTTACCCTTCACTGACAGGGAAACAATACACACATATTTCTAATAGGCATTATAAAAAAAAAAAAAAAAAAAAAAAAAAAAATTTTGATTTCCAAAAAAGAAAAAACCTTGGGCCGACCTCAGGATACCCAAAAACTACTTGACGTTTTTTCAGTTTCAGTTTAACAAAAAACATTCAAACATAAATCATAATTTAAAAATATATAACAAGACTGAAACAGGCAGAAACAAACATGCTTTTATGCCCAACATAAATCATAACATTTATTTACCTTTTCCAAAATAAATTCAACAAGTACATTCTACTGCTTCACGTAACGCTCTAAATTATATTATGACATTTTAACTTTGAAGATAAATAGTGTGTCACTCATTTTTATTTCTTTATCAACATTATTCCACAATTTAACCATTCTTCATCTTTTGATTTAACAAATAATGGATGTGTGTGGTCATAATATCAATCGTACCGTCTTTTTTTTTAATATAATAAAACAATATCATTTATCATGGTTTTAAAAGTGCTTCACCAGTACGTCATAAATGACAGTATCAAAGTACAATACATTATAAACAAGGAATTGTATTTAAGTAAATATTTTGTTTTATATAACACACCAAGTTTTTTGAGATTTTTTGTCTTTATATAATTTATATGTTGCCTCCAAGATAATTTAGAGACAATTATGAATCTACCTTGTAATGACAAAATACACATAAAAATAATGTATCTCTTTATGACAGACTTAAAAACATAATAATCTGAAATCAGTGGTGACTGAAGTCAATCACCTTTATTATGCATTATAATTATCTCACATAAACCTTCTTAAAATCTGTCAATCATTAAAATAGTATGAGAAATATTCCCTCCTAGAAATTAAAACTGTAAGAAAAAACTCATTGTTTACGGAACATTAAATAATCATTAAATATACACTTTAATAAAAATAACCTTTTCAATTAAATCCACCGCTTTTTGGTCTCTTGTGTTTCAGCGGCGAGATCAAATACAGTATAATTTTAATTAATAATAGATAATTAATTACAATAACAACGTAATTATATTTGAAATTGTAATTGAAAAATGTGTTACTCTTGTAATCATAATTGGATTGTAGATTGATTGAGTTCAGATAATTGACTGTAATTGTAATAATCATGGAAATTATATTAAAAACTGTCATGTACAATGTAAACGCAAACCCAGGGAATCATGTTAGAGTTATGGTTTACACATATGTAGTGAATAATTATTAAAATACGTTTCATATCAAGCTTTTCCACTACATGTCACTTCTCATAAGAATTATTTTACCATTTTTGAGGCGTATACTGACAAAAAAAAAGGCTAAAACACCCACACCAAAATATTAATATGAATATTTTCATTGATTAGGAAGCCAAACAAGATAACCAAGAAATGAAAAAACTAATTAGATGATAGATAATACTTACTATGCATCTATTATTTGCATATAAATAAAGAAAAAGAACGGTTACGTTTTATAGGGTTATTTTTTAAAGGCTCACTAATTGTGATTAATTGAAATTAATTTTTAGTCATTGAGAACATATTTCTAATTGACATTCAGGGGGAAAATAAAATTAGTAAATTTAATTATAATTGGGGAAAAAATGACGGTCACCGTAATCATAAATTAATTATAATTGAACATGAATAGTTGAAGACGTAATTGTAATTGAGTAATGTCATTGACCCCCAACTCCGCTAATAGGTATAAAAAAACCCCAGTCACACAATCTAACATGAGGTGGGAGGAAATAGTCGTAAAAAGTTGTGTTTAATATCAAACATAACGTTCTTGTTCTGTCAGCCTCTCGTTTTCTATGTGCATTAGCGTCAGTGAAAGTGGAGTGGGAACGTAAAAATATCAAGTCATGAATAATAATAATAATAACACTGTCTATCATCTGCAGAGCATTGTGGTAAAATTCAGCCTGCCGACGCCCACTTACAGAGGTGAAAGTAATGGATTACTCACATTACTGTAATTCTGCTGCTTGTACGAGTACTTGTACTTTTATGATTATATTTCTAAATCAGTCATTTTTCTTGTACTTAATTACACTTAAAAAAAAAAGTAAAGTGATTCGTTACATTTCAACACCCAACCATTACCGAGTATTTATTTTTTTTGTGATTATTATTTTTATTTACGTTTCATGGACTCTTAATAAACTGAACATAATCCATACGTGTCATTTCTGATCAACGGGAACGGCACTTTCTATTTATTATGATGGCACTGTTTTAGAGTTCATAAATGTAGCTATACATGAGCATTTTTTTTAAATTTAATTTTATTTTGAAATACATTCATAGGTGTTATTTTATTTAAAAACAATAATTGTACATTTTGATAAACCTTTTACTTTATACAGATGCCTTTGTGCACTGTAAACATTAATGTAATTAAATAGATTAAAATTTCCACTAACTTCATTATGTCAAGTTAAGTGTAACATGTTCTTCCTTTTGGAGTTTGTTGAATTAACATTGTTAAACTATAATTGATCATAAGTAAGCATAACTTAAAAAGGCCTGTTGTTTCTGTAGGCTCAAATAGGGATTATTTCAAAATAAGCACTTTAATTTAACTGTTATCAAAACGTACAAGTAGCCCAACATTTTAAGTTCTGGAAAATTTTGACTTTTGAGTTAATCAACTTAAAAAAAAAAGTACTATTTAGAGAGTACTATTTCATTGAGCTACTTTTTATTTCTGTATTTTATGTATGATTTACTTGTACTTAACAGTACTTCTACTTGTGTAGGAAATATCAGAACTTTTTACACCTCTGGTAGTACATTAATATGATAATATCACATTTACAGCCTACGTTCATCCGTCAGTCTTTCATTCCTCATCGAACAGCCTCACCAGCAGAACCACTGTCCTCATATCCTCTCCTCCTCCTTTCATTCCCAACAATTGACCTTTTATGTCCTTGATAATCCTCTAACATCCCCCTCCTCTATTGTTTACCTCCATTTCAGGTCATAGTTTATGTAAGAATGATTCTTTCTCACTGTCTGGTGAAGTTTAGCCCCTCCCTCTATGTTTCCATCCACTGTGTTTATACAGTTGTGTTCTCTCTCTCTCTCTCTCTCTCTCTCTTGCTCGGCCATCACTCCATTTATTGCTCCTTTATTCAAGCCATCTGAATATTTTAGAGGCCATAGAAGTGGCTGTTCAATCCCTGCAAACACAGACTCAGTCGCAGTGTACGAAGCTTTACGGGAAAGGTCAGGAGGACAAATGTTGTTAGGGGAAAAAATAACAACAACCATGTAAAAGCAGTTTCCTTATTGCATATCAGTGGCGCTCAATATTTTTAGCCCGTAACCCCCAAAATAAAGGGGCCAGAGACCCCAGACCCTCACTGTACCTGTCAGCAAAATGATGGTCCATTGTTGAATCTGTGATAACCACATTTATAACACAATATCCACTGTTATCCAGGAAGTTCATTATCATTATTATTATTTGTGCCATAGTATATGTAGTCATCATAGAGATGTAACTTCTTGTTCATAAGTATAATGGGTTAAAAGTGACCAAAAAGGTGGTGAAATAGGATTTTAAAAACCACAAAAATTGGTTAAAAGTTGCAAAAACTGTCAGAGAAAGTGGTAAAAAAGGGGTCAAATTGTCAATCATGGAATAATTAGTTTAAGCTGGAAAACAATGGGCATGACAAATTGTAAATGGGGTTAAATTGGCATTGAAATATGGTGAAAAGAGGTTAAATGTGACAATAATGATTCAACATATGCAACATTAGGGGGAAAAATGGTTGAAAGAGTTTGAAAGTGCTGAAAATGTCTTGAAAGTGGAAAAACTGTAAAGAAAAGGTGTTTAAATTTGATGTAGAAGTGAGAGAAATGGGAGTAATTTAGCAAAAATGCATTAAAAGGAGCAAAAATATGACAAGAAAAAGTGATAAAAATATGTTTAAATATGAAATAAAAAAAATAAGCAAAAATTGGTTAAAATATTTGAGTTGAGAACACCTGATATATAACAGCAGAAACAGAAGGAATGTGTGAATATTTAGATATTTATTGTGATTTTTGACTTGAATATGACACACAATACAGTTGTGAATGCAGTGAAATACAGTATGTAAAAAGAAATGACAGTGACACACAGCACGGCGCTTTAGGAAATGATGATATGATTTTTTGGGAACACCTTTTGCTCGACTGGCGCCTGTTGAGATTTATTTAAATAATATAAGGTGACAGCGAGAGACAGAAAAATCCTGTATTGAAAAAAACCCCATAAAAACTAACAAGGGATGATTTATCATAGTAATAAAGCACATTCTTCTATTTCCTGTAGTAATAAACTGCTGTCCTTTATTGCTTTATCTACTGTCTTTCTATGATTGACATTTAATGTGTTTTTTTCTTTCAAACTCTGCTGATATTCACACATTTAATCAAAACTCATCTCCTCATTTTAATTCTTGTTTGATCTGAAGCGTGTGCAAAAAGTATTCTTAGAAAAATAAATGTGTGAGACAGTGAGACAATATAGGGAAAATGGAAAAAGCAATCTGATGTGTTGTATATTTATTTAAGTTTGTTACCATGACATGGAAATATTTGCGATACATATATTGGGATAAAATCATGCGCTTGCACGTTACTTTGATCACAGCAGGGGCCACAAAAATGTGATTGAATCTGATCCGAGGGGCCACATTATTAAATTAATAACTGAGCATTAATAATACAGGAAACAACAAATGGTTGTTTTGTGTGATGATGTCTTGTTATTAATTCTTGTCATTTTTCTCTCATTTTGTGTGTTTTTTTCTGTATTTTAGTTTATTTTTCTGTAATAATGTGTGTTTTCCTGGTCAATTTGAATTTTTTACTGTAATTTTGGATTAATTTTGTGTATTTTTATCATAATTTTGTGCATTTAACAAGTATTAAGTGTGTTTCTGTTCTCTTGTGTATTCTTGTTGTAAATGTTGTCTCATTCTGTGTGTTTTTGGCAATTTGGGGATTTTTTTATTGGATTTTGTGTTTTTGGAGTTTATCTTCTTTATTCTTGTTGTCCTCATGTATTTTTTTTGTAATTGTGTGTTTTTGTAGTAAATTTTACAATTTTTCTTAAACTTTTGTGTGTTTTTTGGATTTATTTCCCATATTTTAATTGTGTATTTGTGCATCGCAGGACTTAACTTAGTGTGTTTTGTGTGGTCAATTTGCATTTTTTTCCTGTAATTTTTGTGTGCTTTTTGGATTAATTTTGTGTATTTCTATCGTGGTTGTGTGCATTCATTGAGTATTTAGTGTGTTTTGTTGTCATTTTGTGTATTTGTGTTGTTCTTTTGTGATTTTTTTGAAATCGTGTAACATACACGATTTGTTGTATTTTATGTGCTTTCGGAGACATTTTGTGTTATTATTGTTGTAATTTTGTATATTTTTCGGTTATTTTGTGTATTTTTGTGGCTAGCTCTATTAATGCTATATTTAGCATGTTTGGTACACTTTCAGGACGTTCAAAGCCTAAAATCTTCCTCCTGATCTAAAGCATGTGAGAGCCAGACTGAATGAACTCTTCTGAAGTTCAATAAAAACCAGGTTATAGTCTGGGGGTTTGATGGTGACTGAGGAGCAGCAGTAATGGATGCTGAGTGCGTCTGTGTCTCAGTTCATCTGATAGCCCTGTCTGAGATCTGATAAGGTCTAACAAGTGGTCCTCGTGTAGGCGTCGGGGGCACTTAGACTCCTAACATAGTGATTCCCAGGACTGCATGCACCACAGGGAACTATATGTAGTTAGAGTTCAAGATAACCTAAATTAACTCTGTGCAAACAGCTGCTGCTCCTAGAATACTGTTTTACAACAATCACATGCACCACGTTACTGTACACATGCAGGATTGATAATCCTCAGTGAGGAAATCAACAATCTGTTACTGTAAGAAGAAACAAGCCAAATAAGAGCAAAAGCTAAAGATAAACCTCCTGATGAAACTAAAACAACTGTTTTCCCCTGAGAGACCTCCACTTAATGCCATACTCACAGTGTTTATGTGTTTACCTCTAAGCCTCGTGTTGGCCCAATGTACTCCTCTGCTGTTAGTCCATCACTTACTAAAATCAATAGGATCTCCTTCTGCAGACTAATACTGCCATTGCTTGGAAATGATGTGCTGAAAATATGAAAAACATGAAACACGAGAACCCTAAAAAGAAGCTCATTGCATTGCAATATGAGAGACGTACAAGTTTCTGACATCACACTTTAATTTGAGGAATAAAACTTAGTTTTAAGTAAAGCTTGACCGATACAGGATTAAACCATGAAAGCAGGTGATAATTATGAGACTGTTTAATGCTAACATTACAAACCTTAACAAATCTCATTTAGGTCCAAAATATCAGGATCTGATTGTCTGATTTGAGACCCATGTTATCAACATTCACGTCAGCATTTAGAATAATTACCAATCTAAGTATGCATTGTGTGTTTTTTTTTTGTATCATATTGAGTTTTTTGTTGTTATTCATTTTTGTGTATTTATGTTGTTATTTTGAGTCTTTTTTCTGTAGTTATTTTGTTGTTTTGATGTCTTATTATAAATTTATGCTGTTTTGTGTATTTTTGTTGCCTTTGGACATGGACAGACATTAACAGAAATCTATGCAATTTAGAGGCATGCAAGAAAAAAACCACCCAAAAAAACTGAAAAGGCTTGAAGAGAAAGGCTAATAATAATTAAACAATAACTAAAGACAAAACAACACAAAAGCAATCAAGACAGAAAAAATGAATGTCAAGACACCAACAATTTGAAACAGAGCAGAAAACAGAAAGAAAGAAAAACAACATTAACATCAAAAGATCCCCTGCACAAAAATATGATTTTCACATTTTGTTTGTATTATTATTATTATTATTATTATTATTATTATTATTATTATTATTATTATTATTATTATTTGTATTGTTAAGTTTTCGATATATATATACATACAGTATATATATAGGTTTTTATTTAATATAATTTTTTTTTTTAATTTGGACAATATAATTTTTTTTTGGGGTTGAAACACGCTGACCCAACAAAAGGAAATGTATTAAAATATCAAAACAACAACAACAACAACAAAAATCAGTTTGTGAATACTGTGAAAACCAACACACAATAACTAACGCCTTAAAACATCTGAGTATGCTTTACAAAAGACGAGCATTAAAATTAAAAATGTTAAAAATGAGGGTGTCACATGGAACGATGCAAAATGGAGAAAAAAATGCAACGCTGAAGGTTCTAAAACTGGAATCTAACATTCATGTTTAATAAGTGCTGGAGGAAACCAGAGCACCAGGAGAGACGCACACGCACGCACACACGTGTGAACAACCCACAGTTTTCTATCAAACCTCACACCGAGCAGCGATAACAACGTTATTTAAACCTCAAAAGATAAAAACCCAGTAAGCTCAGGGTTTGGTTTGAAACAATGTACAGAAGATTTCATCATCATCTCCTCACAGCTGTGTCGGCTCGTAGACGCTGATCAGAGGCTCACAGCTGGAAACAGTGTGAGCAACAGAACTGACCTGGGTCTGACTCCAACATAAAAAAGGAAAACACTGGAGTTACCAGAGAACCAACTACTACCAAACAAACACACACAGCAATCGTAGGGAATGATTAGGAAACATGCACTGCAGGGACGGGAATGTGGACAAATGGGCCATTATTCAAGCCTCCACCCAATGAGGCGTCCATTGTTCCCACTGCTTTAGTGCTGACTGTGAAAAAGATCATTAACGCTGAGGAAACCAAAGCTAAATAAATGAGATGTAAGTTCATCTGCTCTAAGAACGTGTTGCTGGTCATTGCCTGAATATAAAGAAAGGTACAAAGATTATAGTTGAGTTAGAAATGTCACACTAATGTTCGATACAAAACATGTGATCATTTCATCCATGAAACTTCCAGAAACACATAAACTGCACATTTAATTCCAACATTTTGGAGATTTTCAGAGACCCTCCATTGTGCTACTGGCTAGTTACCTTCTGGTTAACTTCAAAACAAGAGCCCTATTTACAAAAGGGTTAAAAAACTAATGGAAGACAAGTAAAGATGCTTTTAATTTGAAAAGGCGGTGTTTGATTTTTAGCTTGAAACCAGTCCCAGGACGATTTTACATTCCGCTCGCAATGCATCATGGGGCGGTTGACTCGTGTGCCCATCATGCATACTCAAAAAAATCTCCCCATATACTGCAGCACGTGACAAACTCAAGGCCCGGGGGCCAAATCCAGCCCTTTGGAGCATCAAATTTGGCCCACTGAAGACAGTAAAAATGATAGAAAAAACATTAATTATTGTGCAACATACCAAATATTCCAGTTGTAGATATCTCAAATTCATACTTCCAATGAAACTTCACAATACGTTTAGGGGCGTGAAGTTTTCCCACGCTTAAGTCACATGAATGCAGTCATTTTTGGTCGCAAATTATGGAAAGAAAACTAAATTTTTTCCAAAAAATTTTGCAATTTCTCACAAATAATTACACTAAATCACACAAAAATAGGATCTAAAAATCAAGAGAAAAGATCTTGTAGGAACTAATATTGAGAACTCAAGCACAATAATGTTAAAATTGCTCTTTTTTCCCACCACTGTGGCCCACTTTAGATCAAACTGGCCCATATTTGGCCCCTGAACTAAAATAAGTTTGCCACCCCTGCCATATAGTATTAATCCGGGTATTTCTCACATACTCAATCTTTTCATACTATCTAATGTGAACACACTACATAC
This sequence comes from Gouania willdenowi, assembly GCF_900634775.1. NCBI lineage: Eukaryota > Metazoa > Chordata > Actinopteri > Blenniiformes > Gobiesocidae > Gouania > Gouania willdenowi. The sequence continues at coordinate 30,116,008 of NC_041055.1, read as the reverse complement.
TCATTTTGACATCAAACGTTAGTATGATGTTTACAACACAGCCTAAGTTTGATAGAAAGCAGTGAAAAGCACTGGTGGCTACTTTTTTTTTTTGCTAAACCTTACAAAAATGGATTTTTTGTGTGCGTGTGTATAAAACACCATCTGTCGAGCTGGCCGATGGTAATCAGTGGGAAACATACAACTAAACAATATGGCTCAAAGGGGATCCTGTCAGGCACTGCTGGTGCAGAACGATGAACGCTGACATGTGGCTACAGGCCTCGGAGACTAAACACCATTCAACACCATTGAAAAGAGCACAGACAAACAGAACCACAGATTTTTTAGTGCGAGATGCAGCATTAAAAGTGAGAGTCGAGCTTCAACCACCAACCTGCCTCATCCCACAGAGCCATCGGCATTAATAACTTCACGACTGACACATCGACTCAAAATGAAAAACACGTTTCTTTCTTTTATTCCTTCATATTGGCTGCTCAAACAATATTAGTAAGAACCGAAAAAGTATAGATTCATATTCCGCATAACAAGGAATTTAATTGTTCATTTGGACATTTTCATCATTAAAAGAAAAGCACCAAATAAATATGAAATTGCATGTGTCATGATAACACAATGTGGACACATTTCCTGCTATGTAAGAAAAAAAGCTGTTCCTTTGTATCATAACAGATACAATCCACAAATGTTATTTAACCTGTAATTGCTTATGCGTCCCAAAATGTTCGTGTGACCAGATTATTTACAAAGTCAAAGGATAGACGCAGCATAGAGGCGAAATATTTCCTGTGCAGCGGTGCGGTCCGATTCACGCGTTGGTCGTGCGAGAGCGCTCTCGATTTTTTGTCATATTCACACAATCGCTCGAGTTAAAAAATATTGAACTCCTGCGACTGTTTCACAAAACGAAAGCCAATCAGAGTCTTTGTTGATGATGACGTCAGGCCGTCAACATGGACACTTGTCTGTTCACCCATTCCACCATGGAGGAGAAGCTGTGTGTGACCACCTGGAGCTGTATGACACGACCTTTATAACCGGGACCGGACTAGGAAGGATTAGGCGTGGAGGTGGTAGTTACAGGTAAAAGTTCTCTCTGTATCACTGAGCTAGCATAGCATTAGCCGCTAATCACACCGGCTTTTTTCACTGGTGGTTTATGTTTATGAGAGGAGAAAAAGGAGCACAGCTCCTCACTTCAGCAGGCAGTGAAACTCACTGAGTTAGATATGTCGTTGGTGGGCGGGGCTTCGCTTCAAACGCGCATATGAAGCGAATGGGGACATTTTTAGATCCGAGAAACCTGCAGAATGTTTTTGTGCGCCAGACTCATCCGGTGTGAACGCAGAATTACTTTTGCTTCACAGACAATAGTTGTGTTCCCATTACCATTAGATATGCGCAAAATGTAAATAGCACAATAAAAACTGGTAATGGAAACAGTAGAATTTACGCTTTCATGAGTAGATTCAGATGTTTCATAATAGAAATGTATCGTAAAAGTTTTAACACTTTTGTAAATAGGGCTCATGTTTTGAAGTTAACAAGAACTTTTGTCAGTAGCACAATGGCGGGTCTCTGAAAATCTCTGAAATGTCAGAATTGAATGTGTCTACGTGAGTTTTATGGATGAAATGAGCACATGTTGATATTCTACTTGGTCACTTTCTCACTTAAAATGTTTTCAGAACTTTCAAAGTAAAGGTGAAGAATCAACAAAGATATTTAGCCTCAGTGTGATTCAGGTTTTTGTCGTTGTCGGTTCCAAATGCATCTTGGGAAACTTGGAAGAATACGTCAGTGGGAACGCTCATCATCCCAATCATACTTATAGTATATAATAGACAGTATATAGTCCTGCAAATTGCAAATGTCACCTGTGTTGTAAGCAACAGTAGAAGAAGATATAGCTTAGCTTAGTGCTAGCCATAGATGACCAGAAGCACCTGATCCACCGTGAATGAATTTCATTACTGTGCATTCATTAGCATTAGCACATTAGAGCACATGTGCTTGCTAGCAAACTCCTGCACTTTATCCTTTCACTTTGCTGCTGGTCAAACATAGACGGGACAAAACAAGATGGGAGTTAGAAAATAGCCTCACTGCCCCCCCAGCGTCACCTCACCACACAAAAGGAAAACACTGCTGGTGTTGGAGAAGGAAAGTAAGAACCAGTGAAAGCGTTAGCTGAAAGTATTAAAGGCAACGGGTCAGCACAAAGAAGGTCTTTCATTTACCACCAGGAAGGAAGCTTTAAAAAGACACAACACGCACGCACGCACGCACGCACGCACACACACACACACACACACACACACACACACACACACACACACACACACACACACACACACACACACACACACACACACACACACACACAGGGTGTGACTACAGTTTGTGTGAGCTCTCCTATGAAGTGATTTAGTGTAAAATATGCTGAGACGATCCCTGTAAAGCAAATATTATGCTAAGGCAGTGGCGTGTTATGAGGTTTTGGTCTGATGCTACATGCTACATGCTAAGTGAAAGCTAACAGAGCATGGTGAACTAGGCCACTAGCTGTAAAACAACCCATGCCAGTTACCTGCAATGATCTGCCAGGACTGTCCACACTAAATGTTTTAATATTTGTAACAATGTGAAAAATTAACCTTGCCAAAAGGAATTATTTTTACTGCTGATAAAACTACATTTAATATATATATATATATATATATATATATATATATATATATATATATATATATATATAATTATAGATTTATAATTATTTAATCTAAATTAATTGACACGAGAAACAAAGTTTTTTTCCAATTTAAATTGATTTTGGTATATAACTGAAGTTAATTAATTTGTTTGAAATAGTCTTTCTACATAGCAGTTGATAAGTTGGGTCAGATGATGCTATCTGTAGCAGGACTTCTAGCCCCGCCCACATCCTCTACCACAGAGTGGTCGACTGTCCACTACAATCATTTATCACTGACTTTGTTCATTTGTCACTGATGGATTTATTCATTTTGGCTCTGAACCCTGTCTGAGTGTCTAGTGTGGATTGGAGACACTGTCTGCTCTACTAGGACTGTTGTCCCTGCTAGCTGCTACATGTTAGCACTGAGGTGCTAGCTGCTATATGTTTGGCATTGAGGTGTTCGCTGCTACATGTTTAGCATAGAGGTGTTAGCTGCTACACGTTTAGCAATGAAATGGTAGCTGCTACATGTTTAGCATGTGTTAGCTGAGGCTAGAAGAGTTCTGCTTATCCCCAAATTATTTCTTGCACAATGTACCTTACACAACTGGGTTTTTGTTTTCCAACACCCAAAAAACACGGCAACAACTTCTCTTCAGGTTTTATTGTTTCTTATGTTGTGGTCTGTGCATCAGTATTATGGGTATACCGGGAACTCGTGAAATGAGAAAGGTTCCGTGCTGTTTGGAGTGCGTTATTTTTCTGTAATTAATTAAGTGCAATGAATGCATCTATGTCCCAGACCTAGTTTTTACAGATCAAATCTGCTGACAAAGAGTATTCTGCAGCATTTGCTTGAGAATAAACATTGTGATCTTGTGACGTGTGCGTGGGTGTTTGTCGGTTAGCATTTTAACTAGCACTCTGCTAAGGGATCACATTGGCAGGAATTTCATAATGAGGCGAAAGATCATTAAACAACTGCATTTCTAAATGGTCTCTGTGGTCAAAGAGGCAAAGGAAAAGTGCTGCACCAATGATCGACAGCCTTTCCGCAGTGATTAAAATGAGGAGAGAAGTGTGTAGGTAGGGGTGAAGATCAGAATCAATGTTGGATTTTCTCTGTTTTTGTCAGTGGACTGAGTGAGGATATCTACTTTATCAGGTTTCACCCACATGCAGATACACACGGTATCAGCAAAGCAATAAAATACACAAACACCTACGCATGGAGAGTGAAGAGAGAAGTGATATAAAGTAATCACAGAAACTCTCTGCATCTCTCTTTATATATGGATTTTATTTTCTTTGCCAGAAAAGGAGGACAGTGCTGGGTAGTCACTTTGGCAGAGGTGTGGGCATAAATACAATAAATCACTGTAAGTATGAAATAAAAACACTTTTATACATCTGCTACAGGACTCCACGTCCCACAATGCAATGCAAGAAACTTTTCCAACACTGTCAATAAACGGAGAGTTTCGAGTGGGGATCAAAACAAACTTTCAAGCAGGAATTTTAACATTTTACATCTTTTATCCAAGCAAATTATCTTCAATTTATTGATACAACGAGGCCTACACGTGTGTCAAACTCAAGCCCCAGGGACCAAATCTGGCCCTTCAGACCATCCAATTCGGCCCGCAGCCCTTCTAAACATACATATTTAACAAAACTCCACTTTATTTGGAGGACCGTAATTTCCCTAATGTTTTTATCACATGACTGCAGTCATTTTAAATCTCAAGTTGTTCAAAGAACTCAATTTTTCTGCAACTTCACCAAACTTGACAATTTTTAACCTATTTCCATCACTTTTTCTTGCCATAGTCTTGCTCTTTTTAATGCATTTTTGCTACATTACTCCCATTTCTGTCACTTCTTCTAATTTCAAAACATTTTCTGCACTTTTTTTCCAATTTCAAGACATTTTTGCAGCACTTATAAACCCTTTCCACCACTTTTTCCACCTAATGTCACAGTTTTAGAAATGTAACCACATTCAAGATTTGTCATGCCTATTATTTGCTAGTTTGTTTCTACTTTTTAAATGACATTACCCCAATTCTCCCTCTCCCCATTTCTGCCACTTTCAAGCCAATACTGAACCCTTTTTACAATTTTTTTCTCTCCTAATTTACCATTTTTAACCAATTCATGTTTTTTAAATTCCCATTTTACCACCTTTTCCACCATTTTTGGTCACTTTAAACCCATTTTATTGAGCAAAAAATAAGAAATGTCCTGGATAACAGTGGAAAAGGTTGAGAACAACTGTCTCACACTATGTTTTTGGCAATAGCTACTTCACTTAGAGCTCTATTCCAAAGCTAAATCAGCAAACACGACTTCATTATGCTGTCAGCCCATCGTTTTCTCGGCCCTCTTTGCCCGCCTTCAGACCATTATTTTTTTTGCAATGGGAAACAAAAAGACATGGTCGAAAAGCTGAGGCCCAGATAAAATGAGAGGCTGGGACGGAGCGAAAATGTGTGCCAAATTGGGGTGACGTCTTTCCAATTACCGGGCTTATCTTCTAGCTTTAGGCCATCCAATTCACAATGTAGAGTGGAAACAAAAACAAAAAAATACTCCTAGAGATGTGGGTTGTTTATGGGGAAAAAAAAAAAAAGGTTCAACGGGTTTCAGTTACAAAATACCTGAGACATGAAAACTTCTGGAGAAGAACCAAAATCTGTACATATAGATACTAACAATTCATTTCTAACATTCCCAGGCATTTGACGGAGCTAAAGATGTACAAGACACTTGATTGGTTGGTCAATTCTGATCATATCACCATGAATTTACCCACACATCCTAAAGTAAAGGTGGCAAATAGGGGAGGAAGGATACACTCAACCAATGATTCCATTCAAATCCCGATAAGAAAAAAATAAAAAATAAAAGTCCTTTCAATTTCAATACATTGAGATCATATTTAAAAAAAAAAAAACAAAACAAAAAAAAAACAGATTCTTATTCTATTATTTAAATTGTCAAGAATGTTTTAACTAATATAATATAATCTGTTTTATAAACAGTTTGAACTCATAAACCAAAATAAACATTTCTTCATTTATCACCATGCAAAGTTAAACATATAAAACAAAAATATAAGAAAAGGAATTTACATATTTTTCTTAAGGTGTGTTTGTGTGTGTCGCTGTTCGGGTTTAACTTTGATTGTTGTACAACGGGCTCAGGCCGGGTTCGGACGTTGTGTAGTAAATTACCTCATATGTTTCAAAAAGCATGAGAAAGACGCACAAGTGGTTGCTGATACGCTTATAAGCGCATACATGGGTGTGAAAAGGCGTTAGGAGACTTCCTAAAGGAGTTAGGGAAAGGCCATCCTGTTGTTTTGACAATCAGACGCACTTCCACTAGGTGACGTAATAATCCGACGGTGGACAAGCTTAGTGATGTCTGTCGTGGTAAAAAAAACTACAAATTTCCAAAAATGGACTTATAACACTTTTCGCTGATATAATCTCAAATATTACAAGGTTTGAATGTAAATCAAAGTAAAAGAAGCTACGAGGCTACGAGGAACAAAAGTGAAACTAAAACATAAGTAGGATTTTATGAAATTGTTATATTTATGCAACATATAGGCCTACATAACGTTGTAAACATACCCATGTATAACCGTGCAAAGCATTCCTCGGTGAATGAAATATGTTAAATAAAACAAAATGTGGCAAAAAATGTCTCTAATCCTTTTTTCTTGAACAACAGAGTGTCTGTTTTATGTCAGTTATAACCTGATATTATGGCTGCATATCATAAAATATGGGTTTTAGATTATTTACAGTTGTTCAAGGCATATGATTGCATTGGTAACTTACATAATCTGCATCCTTTTTCTGTCTTTGTGAGTTTCCGTGAACACTCTGATGAGCGGGTCCCTTTAAATGTTGTCGCCGCAAGGAATTGTGGGTCAGCATTATCTGGTCTCCTTTGATAAAGGAGGTTACAAAGGAAGAATTGAGCTTCCTTTCCTTAGCTTAAAGAAAATTGGAACTCTCCTTATCATGGACGTCACTTAAACACTTCCGGGGGTTAAGGAAAAGTGGATAGGAAAGGAGATAGGAGGGACTATTTGGACATACCCTAAAACTAAAACCTATTGTTTAAGTAGAATAGTGAAGACAATACAGTGCTGTATCGATTTCAATCCTTTCTTATTTGCATCGATTTAGGATATATCCTTACATCCCTAGTGGAAAAACAACCACACGTTAATGACTCAGTTAATGACTAAATATGTAAGACATGTCAAGGTTGTAGGGATCCATGAACTCCAGTGGTGATTTGGCCATGTGTACAGTACATTAAATTATTAAATGCATGCTTGTAAATGCATATTCCATAACAAAGAAATGAAAAGAAATAAAAATCGTGAGCATCTCACATTAAGCTCTTGCATAAGCAGTTAAGTGCTCAAGGGAAAGATATAGCATTCAAAACAGTAAAAGAGTTGAGGAAGAGTGATTTTTCCTTTTCACTTTCTGACCTGAATATTCAAACACCCCGTGGCATCGGACAAAGACGAAAAAACACGCCATCACTCAAGTACGAGTACAAGGAGAAACTAAAAGAGCAATAGCTTCTTTCTTCCCACACAACCAGACGAACTTAATTTGCAGAAAATCAGCATAATGCAGATAACTGATTTTTTAAAGGAGTTTTTATTGCTGTATTTCTTCAACAAATGAATAGACCAAACTTGCCACATTTTAACCTATTTTCATCACTTTTTTCTTGCCACATTTTTGCTCCTTTTAATGCATTTTTACTCCCATTTCTGCCACTTCTCCGTCAAATGTCAATGCCTTTTCTGCACATTCTTTTCTTCCTTTTTTAAGATATTTTCAGCACTTATAAACCCTTTCCACCACTTTTCCACCTAATGTCACATATGTTGATCCATTATTGTCACTTTTAACCTCTTTTCACCATATTTCATGCTTATTTTTGCCAATTTAACCACATTCGCAATTTGTCACACCCATTATTTTCCAGTTTAAACTAATTGTTCCAATATTGACACTTTGAACCCTTTTCACCACTTTTTCTGTCCTTTTTTGCCCACTCTAATTTGCAACTTTTAACCAATTTCTGTGGTTTTTAAAATCCCATTTAACATCTTTTCCACCATTTTTGGTCACTTTTAACCCATTTTATTTCTGATTAAAACAAGGATTTACATCCTTAAGATGACTACATACCAGTGGTTCCCAAACTATTCATAGTCCCGTACCCCTTCACACCTGTATCCTGAAGCTATGTACCCCCTACTCCTGCACACTTAATAAACTTAATGTCATTTACAATATTAGAACTACAGTGAAATTTGTCCCTGACTTTTACTTATCCTGTTGAGGAATAATATATAATAATGACTAGAACTTTAGCTTAGCATTAGCTAGCATTAATCTAGAATTAACATTAGCCTAGCAATAGCATTACCCTTGCATTAACATTAGCCTAGCAATAGCATTAGCCTTGCATTAACATTGACCTAGCATTAACTTTAACCAAGCATTAGCATTAATCTAGCAAAATCATTAACATTAACCGAGCATTAGCCTAGCAATACCAATAACCAATCATTACCATTAGCCTAGCATTAACATTGACCTAGCTTTAACTTTAACCTAACAATAGCATTAACCTAGCATTAACATTGACCTAGCTTTATCTTTAACCTAACAATAGCATTAATCTAGCATTAACCTTGCGGTAGCATTAGCAAAACATTAGCATTCACTTAGCATTAGCTTTAACCTTTTATTAGCCTTACAATAGCATTAGCCTTGCAATAGCATTGTAGTTTCCAATTTTGTCAGTGTTTTTTAATTTTCATTCAATTTGCGTACCCCTGGGGTACCCGTGCCCCACTTTGGGAACCTAGACTATATACTATGGTGCAAATAATAATACACTTCCTGGATAACAGTGGATATTATTCAGATAAATAAATGCGGTTTTTACAGATTCATAGAATAACGGACCATAAATCAGCAGAATGCAGTCGATAAGTAACTGTTTTTAAGGAGGTTTTTTTGCTGTATTTATTTCTTTATTTTTAAATTCAACCAAATGAGTAGTTAAGCCTTTTCTCCTTTAATTTGCAACTTTTAACCAATTTCTGTGGTTTTTAAAATCAAATTTTACCTACTTTCCCACCATTTTTGGTCGCTTTTAACGAGGATTTACATTTTCAGGATAACTATATACTATGGCAGAAATAATAATAAACTTTCTAGATAACAGCAGATATTATTAAAATAAATGAAGATGCATATAACAATGGACCATCATTGTACCGACTTAATATGCTGTATTTCTTTTTAAAAAGAAAACAAAAAATTGAGTAGTTGAGCTCATAACTGCCTTTAAATTATAGAGCGTGCTGGGACTACAGAGACTGTATTTGCACTGTAAAGCAAAGACTGGCCCAGGGCTAAATATCTTTCGTTTTCGTGTCCAAACGTGTCATCGTCTCTCTCACGGTACCTTGTTCTGTAGCTACTTAACATCGCTGCAGTTCTTCTCTTTCCTCTTTGTAATCAACCATCGCAGTGTTTCCTCACATTCATAATTCATGGACAAAGTCCTTTTACAGCAGTTACAAATCTAAAAGGAGCAGACACCAGCTCTAAATGTGTAGTCCTGGGTGGATGCAGAAGCTGCTGCACAGCAACGAGAGTTAAAGTAATAATATAAATAAGACACTTACGATTTGTTAAAAATGTAAAACATGGTCCAGCCGTCCGGCTCGGATCCCCGAAAGTACACCACCTCCTCCTCCTCGCTTTGGGTTGCATTCCTCAACCGACGGCTGCTTTTTCCCTGCTTTTTCCTTGACTATTTCTGAGTGTGTGGGAATGTGGCTGGAGCCTCTGCCCCTTCTCTGGGAGTTACACCACAACGCTCCCTAAGGATGTCTGTAGCTACTAACACACCCTCTCTACTACATCCCATTTAAAAAGACAGTGCTGCTATTCAGGACCAGAGACGCTCAGACTACTTACTGTAATGAAGGCATGCACTAAAGGGAAGATGTAAAACCATTAGGTGAAGTAGATTGTTTTGTTTTCCTGTGAAATGCTGACTACAGCAAAAAAAAAGACAAATTAATCAAATTCTACAAAACTATGAAAAACTTCATGTGGAGTATCTTAAATACTCACGTTACTGTAATTGAGCTGCTTTTATGGGTACCTGTACTTTTTTTTTTAGATTGTACTTGTACTTAAGTGTGTTTTAAATCAAGTAATTAAGTTACATTTCTACACCCAACCGTTACTGAGTCATTTTTTTTTTTTTTTAATTGGTTCCTTTAACCAGGCGTTCTCAATGAAGAAACTAAGAATATTTTTTGCTAATTTTTTTACCCTTTTTCTGCAACTACACCGCACTTGCCATTGTTTAACCCATTTTTATCACTTTCTTGCTGTGTTTTTGCTCCTTTTAATGCATTTTTGCTGCATTACTCCCATTACTGACCTGTTCTGCACATTTCTTTCACTTTTAAGGCATTTTTAGCACTTATAAACCCTTTCCACCACTTTTCCACCTAATATCGCATATATTGACCGATTACTGTCACTTTTAAAATCTTTTCATCATATTTCATGCTTATTTTGGCCAATTTAACCACATTCACGATTTTTCATGCCCATTATTTGCCAGTTTAAACTAATTGTTCCAATATTGACACTTTGAACCTTTATTTGACCACTTTTTCTGTTCGTTTTTGGCAATTTTAATTTCCAACATATATATATATATATATATATTTATTTTTTATTTTTTTTATTTTTTTATTTCTTTTTTTAAATTGAATTCACTGGTGCTATTTTATTTAAAATATAATTGTACATTTTGACAAACCTTTTATTTTATACAGATGCCTTTGTGGAAAATAAAGTAGGTTTCGATTTGGTCTCTTCCTTTTTAAGTTTATACATGAGATGTTTACTGTATGCAAGGGAACTGTTGCAAGATTTATTACCAAAAATAAACGTGGGGGGTGAAAGTATCTAGTAACTTTTACTTTTAGCACTATTTCCTTGAGCTATTTTTTTTACTTGTGCTTGAGTATTTTACATATGACTTACTTGTATAATTTCAATCAAGTAACAGTACTTCTACGTGAGTAGGATACATCAGTACTCTGCTACTAAACCATATTAAAGCTTAATTTCCACATAAATCTTCATCTGTTTTACCTCTAATTCATCCATTCCTCATTAAGAAGAATAAGCAAAACCAACCAACAAATAAAATGCACGACTTCTCAAATAACATATACTGAGCTCCCCCCCAAAAAAAATCAATAACTCTGGGATAGAGTTTCTCCATCTCAAACTGTTTCTCACATGACATAGATCCTGAAGTGGAAGCCAGGAAGTCAGCCCATTATTAACTCCCTCCTCTCCCCTGTTCCCAGTAGCAGGAAAGAATGGACTGGCCTTCTGTGAGAAACGTACTGAGTCCTTGGCTGAAAACATGGACTAAGGGGGAAAAGGGGGAAGTGGATTTAAGTGGTCAAGGTTTTCAAAAATAAACGCAGCTGGCCGGATAGATTACGAAACAATCTAATTGAAAGAAATGTGACAAAAACCTCCAGAAAAGGCCATTACTTTGTGAAGTAATCACATGCAAATAGGCCCACTTTGTGAATGACAGACATATAATGTGACTGAATCATTTATGAGCCTGCAGAGCTAACATCAATGTCATGTCATAAAGAATAGAAAGACTTGAGGGACTTAACGGGAGCTGCTTGCATTCGTACAGTAGTGGGAAGGGTCAACGCACCTCATTATTGGCCCCGTCCTCTAGATCCCACAGCATTTTAGGATCATTTTAAAGGTGAAACTAGAGGAGGTGTGATGTTCTTGTTCTCCTCAATGCTATACGCATTTGAGTTGCTCGCTGTTATCTAGAGTAAACAGACGTGCATGCCTTGCTGTTTGGGAGAATGGCTAAATGGCTAAAGGTTAACTACAAAGCCAATGTGAAGCTGGGAGACTAAACACTCTGGGGGATTTCCTCATTCCTGCAGTCTGAGTCCTGATAAAAATCATACCTCATTGGGTTTTTTTTTTTAGTCCGTTCCCCAATGTAATGTAAGGCTATTGTATCCATTGAAACATGTTTGTAATAAGTTCCGTGGGAAAACATATATTCACTCTTTATCCTTCAGTGAGAGAACAATGGCCCTCTGTGAATCATAAGTCATGTGGAGGCTCTACTTTACATTCCACGTGTGTTCATGTCCACTACTGTGGACACACACACCAACCTGATCTCATGAAGGATGGTGAAAATCTCATTTTTCGTGCATTCCAACACAATTTCCTCTTTTTTTGGCGCTCCTTTGAACAAAAATATGCTGCAGGAGAATCAAACTCACGCTGTGAAAGACAGACCGCACAAGCTTGAGTTATAGATAATAACGTGGTGCAGTAAAGAACAAAATCACCCAGAAAGCGCAAACCTCCACCAAGCGTAAAATGTCCTCTTTGCCAGATATTGGTAGTTATCTGGATCAGTGATTCTGATCATGGTACATTATTCATTCACACTTTAAAGCAGGGGTGTCAAACTCTCTTAAGAGGGCTGCAGATTTTAGGCGGGAAAATGAGAAATTTCAACGTTAGTGTCCCCAAGTTTGTACTTTACACGACGTATAAATGATACATAAAGTATGTAAGGCACCGACAATATCCAGGCAATAAGTGACAGATATCAGTCCCAGCAGGATTTTCTCTTTCAAATTTAATTGATTTTGTGACCGATTTTTATTTAATTTGGGAAAAATATGTGAAATACTTTCAGGAAAATTTTGTTTGAGATTTAAAATGACTGCAAATATTGCAAATTAATTGAATTTGTGTGTTTAGATAGCTGAGATATCGACAACTGACTTATTTGGTAATTTGGAAATTAATGTATCTTTTTTCTGTCTTTTTAACTTTCTCCTGCGGGCCGAATTTAATGCTTGAAAAGTCCGGATTTGGCCCCCAGGCCTTGAGTTTGACTTGTGTGCTTTAAAGGCTTGGGAGAAGTTTCTACCCCCACTAATAATCAAATGCATGGGGATTCCCATTTTTTGCAAAAATCGCAATGAAATGCGCAATCCAGATCAGATACAGATGAAACTCGTTGAAGTAATTGAGTAATCAAGCTTCCTTTAAAACTGCCTTAAACAAATTTGTTCATAATAGCATGAAAAATGTGCCAAAATCCTTTTGGCACGCACAGTAATAATAGATTAATTCATTTATGTCACAGTTTCATGACACACAAACATGTTTGATATGTTTCTGATACATACTTGACGATGCTCTAAGATACAAGCAGTGAGTTGAAGGGGTCACAAGAGAAGAAACGCAGTGTAAAGCGCTCTCAGCTACTTCTGTGACTGTGGCCAATGCTTCTGGGATGTTATTTCCCTGCAAACCACAAACCTGTTCAATAGGGCACCACCTATGTGTGCACACAGGAAAGGAAAGATATGGAGGAGAGAAGTGAGAAAGAAAAACAGAGGAGGACACAACACATTCCAGACAGGCTCGCACAAGTCTGCATGGCAGTCAGGTGGGCGGAGGATGATGAAAACATGAGCCGTGTTCGACTCAGGAGACGTGATTGAAAGGAAGACAATTTAACACAAGTGCAATATCACGCAGGGATGTCAAATCCCAGCCTGCCCTAAAGTCCATTTTGGCTCCTGGAAGGATCTTAGTTATTCATGAAAATAAATGTATAATCTGACCCCTTACATTTGAGGAAAAATGCCTGTCCAAGACATTTCCTAAATATAATGATAACTGTCCTTGAACCCTTTGGTGCACATGCATGGGATTGGTCTCTTTTTAAAGCTAACATTCTAGTAGGGTTGTACTATCAACCCTACTATGTGGTAGGGATTGAACAAACTAGTCAACTTTAGTGTTGTCTCACGACTTTTGTCCAAGTGACGTCAACTAGTTGCAGTACCTGACCTTTGCACAAGATGGCGGCGCAACACAACAAAGGAGGGTCCTAGTACCCCTGCACGGCAAGGCAGCACAACATCAAGCGTTTCTCGCTCCTTCCTGCTTTGTGCTCCTCCCACTACCTGGCTTGTGCACTCCTGTTGTCCTCTACCGGGCTTGCGCGCTCCCGTGGATTATCTGATCGGTAGGTGTGCGATTTGCCTCATTCCTAATGTTTTATTACTCTTTCTTGGCTTTAATGACAGACCCGTAATGATTTCCCGTTTTAGTATCGCTCAACACTGACAAACGGTGGTGATCGTCAGCCTCCTAAACCTGAGCTCACACTGCAGCTGGTAGGCAGATACTATGGCTAATATACATGCTAACGTTAGCTATAGTGGTAACATGTCTGTGCATTAGGCAGATCTGGAAAACATCAGCAGCGCAGAATGGAGGCTCCGTTAGCGGGGAAAGACAGAAGACCTCCAGCCCCTGGGACACGCTAAATGAGCTAAATGCTAAACGAGCTAAATGCTATAGGAGCTAAGTAAACCCAGGAACACTGCTGCTTCACCTACCGTGAGTCTACGGTTATTGTGAAGTCACAAAGCTGTGGACTTTTTTTGGGCTGTTTTTATGGTAGCTACAGCTTCCTTCACCAAAGCTGGCACTCGGCCGCCACCCCGTGAGCATCGGCTTCAGCTTTTGGTGACGTCATCCACTAGTCGACGTTGACTCAACAAGTACGCACATAAAGTCGACTTTTAAAATTATGAAGTCGTTCAACCCCTACAATGTGCTGCAGAATCCTGTCTACCATCTATGGAAGACATCTTATTTGAGAAGGGCGTCAGATGGCTAGGCCATGTACACAGAATAGAAAATGGAAGACTTCCGAGACTACTGTTGTATTCCCAGCTCTGTGAAGGTAAACACAAGCAAGGGAGACCCATTCTTAGGTACAAGGATGTGACAAAAAGAAACACAAGATGAAGATGAATAGAATTAAAGAGTTGGAAACAAACAGCGATGGATGAGGTTGCATGGAGGAACGTCATTAAACCCAAGCCTACATCATAGCACAGTCCTTGTTGTTATTCAAAGAATACAAGATGAGATCATGAGAGTATGAAGTCCTACCTACAAGCTAACAAACTTTCTTTAAAAAATGTGTCAATGTTTAAGTAATTTACAGCTGTTTTTAGCTGGAAATGCCCAGGAGTTCACAAATGTGCCCTTGGTGGGAAATTTTAACAAATAAACTACAAAAAAAGTGTGCAACTGTGTAAATAATTGGGCAAAACCTTTATACTATAAATTAAAACAGAGATCATATTTTTTCTTATATTCCCACATGAAGTTATGGGCCAGTGAAAATAGTAAAAATAAGTAATTTTTTTAGATTTCCAGAGCGTGACACCATAGAACCAATGCATCTATGTGACTAATCATTAGTGATGTGAACAATATACGTTCATGACTCAAAGCTGATCAAATTACAGAGAGCTGAGACATATGCTAAGTTGTTTAGTGAAGGCCCAAATATGTTCCAGACATAAAAACCCTGACAAACGTTGTTTCAAATTTTGAGGAGCTGGCATGTCCACCAGATAGAATGTATAGCAGATGTTTTTATATATTCTGAGAGAATAGGTGGAGCTGCATTACTATACCAAATTTCGGCTTCATAGGTGATGTAGTTCCTGAGATATTGGAAGCGGAAAATACACATACCCACCTCCCTAAATTGTCCTTATCTCAAAAAGTTTTAATCCAATCAAACTAAAAATTAACTAAGTGTCTAATGAATAATCATGAAACAATTGGTAAAATGTTCTCAATTTCTTGAGACTGAAATTCGTGTGCTATTTGTTGAAATGACCTGGAATGATCCAAAAGGGATCCAGCCATGGATACGGTCAATATTTATATGTGAAATACGATCCACTGCCGCCCAGTCCAGGGTGTAGCTCCGCTCCCTCGTGCCTGAAGAAATCTGGAAATAGACCCCGCCTCCATGGAAAGGAGCAAACGGGTGGGAAAAAAAATGGAAATACGATCCGCCTTGAACACGGTTTTAAAAATAAACCAGATGTTTCATTTTGTATCTGTGCACTGCTTCCTGTGCCACAAGAGCTTATCCTTGCTGAATGAATGCGTCGTTGCTCCGGCGACCTGCAAAAATAGAAGGTCTGCGTATCTGTTGCGGAATCGTTACGCATCCGTGACGGACCACTTAAACATGAGGTGGAAATTGACACATTTTGAGTTTGATGCCAGTAACATCTTATTCAGCCATCTCGCAAGGACAGTCAGCGTGCTCTGGACCGGTGAAGGTTTGTGGACCTGATTTATGTTAATATAGAAAGATATTGTGGACAGGGACTGTCTACAAAGTGCAACTGTTCATGCAGGTGAAAACTATAGCATTGTGTCTGCGAACTGTGGCTGAACTCTCCTGTAATGGTGAGCACCTTCTCCCCTGCAGAGCCCAGTCTGTTCTCTAATACCTTACACAGCTTGGTTTGTCCAACTGGACTATAGTGCTGCTACCACGCATGATTTTTAGATATGCACTTGCAACAGCTCAGTGAGCATAATGTACAGTATGTATACCAACCCCCCACCACCCAGGACTTTTGCTCACTCCATTCATTCTGCCACAGTTTGCCCTCCATCTTACATTTATAAAGAAGCTTAGTAATAAATAGAACGAGGTTGAGGTGGTGACAGGCTGCTTGTTTGAGCGGATGGAAACACATAAAAGAGGAGACAAAGACTATGACCTGTGGGACGGACGCTTTAGAGCTCCCCTCTGCTCTGTGGCCTTCAGGGCACGGGAGCAAATGAGTGATTCAATTATTGACAGCACTGCCTCGTCATGAACATATGTTCTTCTTTCAGCCTTTTTCTGACAGGGAGGAGGAGGAACCTATAACTAACATCGCTTCCCATTAACTGACGCACTTCAGGAGTTTCAATTAAACACATACAAACACTAGAAATGCGACATATTCATGAATTATTCTAACTGTATCCTTTTCAGATGGCTCATTTCGACTGAGACATGGTTTAATGCTTTAATTCTTTTCATGTCAGATGTCTTCTCTTTCATTTCTATCAACCTAAAAGTAATTCAGGGCTGTAAATGATTCATTAGACAAGTGTTACATAATCCTGCCGCATGCCTTTTCTAAACGAATCACTCCTTTTACCAAATTAATATGAAGCAATCCTGATGCAAAAAAGGGAAATTAATAATATCGTCAAATTGTTTTTGCGGTGCTAAAACTTTAGAAGGACCACAGATGTATATAGAATGTATGCCTGGGTAAAGTTGAAAACTAACTGATCAAATAGTGTTATTTGTGAAACTAAAATCTTTCTAGAATAAAAATTAATCAAACTTACTCCACAATATTTTGTTTAATTGAGTGCAAAAAATTAAACATGAAGGTAGAAGTATTTTATTATTATTATTATTATTATTATTATTATTATTATTATAGCGTAGTCCTACAATGTTTTATTTGATTTTGACAATGAATGTAATTTTTTTATTTTATTTTTTAAGCTTTTCTCAACTGAGAAAAAACTAAAAAACAAGTTAAAATCTAAAGAAATAAAATATAATAATTAGATTATTGTAAAACCCCAAGATAAAACATAAAACAAAAAAAATAATAATATTACCAACATTTTGTAACTGTTGATTAGAATTAATCAAATTAATTAAACAACTTAGCTTGTCTTTAAAGTAACATTTTATGAGGAGAACAATATTGTTTTTCCATATTAAAATCCATTCATCCATTGTGTCAGAAAATCAAACCGCACAGACAAAATCCATAATACGCTTTTGTAAAAAAAAAACCATGCAAACACTTTAACAAAGAAGCCAGAAACATGGGGACATGAACCCATGACCTTATTACAATAATAAATGGAACGAAATATTGTGTGACATCACATAGCAACACTGTTAAATGCTTACTTAAACTCCTTTGCACAAACAAACACTAATTACAAAACTACTTCATCCCCACATTTTTATAAACCACTAATGGTTGTAAACACCCTGTGTAGTCGCCCCTGGGTGTGGTCCCCCCCCCCCCACTAATGAACTGCCCTGCTCCACTTCATCATCTCTCAGTAAATCGATTAACATGTGATAATCTATAGAATGACAGAGAAACGCAGATCGAGCACTGATGGAACGTTATGGGATAAAGACTACACAGTCATTCCTGAAAAAAATACAATCCTTGTTTTAATCAGAAATAAAATGGGTTAAAAGTGACCAAAAATGGTGGAAAAGGTGGTGAAATGGGATTTTAAAAACGTGTTCAAAGTGTCAATATTAGCTTAAAAATGCAGAAATGCGAGAACTGGGGTAATGCAATTTAAAAAATATGAACAATTAGTTTAAACTGGCAAATAATAGGGATGACAAAATGTGAATGTGGTTATTTATCTGAATAATATCCACTGTTATCCAGGAAGTTTATCATTATTTGCACCATAGTATACAGTCATCTTAAATATGTAAATCCTTGTTTTAATCAGAATTAAAATAGGTTAAAAGTGACCAAAAATGGTGAAAAATGTGGTAAAATGGGATTTTAAAAACCACAGAATTTGGTTAAAAGTTGCATATTAGAGTGGACAAAAACGGAAAAAGTCAGGAAAAGGGTTCAAAGCGTCAATATTGGAACAATTAGTTTGAACTGGAAAATAATGGGCGTGGCAACTGGTGAATGTGGTTAAATTGACAAAAATAAGCATGAAATATGGTGAAAAGAGGTTAAAAGTGACAATAATATGTCAACATATGTGGAAAGGGGTTTATAAGTGCTGAAAAATGTCTTGAAAGTGGAAAGAATGTGTAGAAAAAGTATTGGAATTTGAAGTTGTCAGAAATGTGAGTAATGTATCAAAAATGCATTAAAAGGAGCAAAAAATCTGACAAGAAAAAGTGATAAAAATAGGTTAAAATGTGGCAAGTTTGGTGGAGTTGCAGAAAGAGGGTAAAAAATAAGTAAAAATATGCTCAAATTGTTCAAAAAAAATATTCTCTGTTTCTTGAAGACCCCATTTGGGAACCCCAAATGGGGTCCTGATCCCAAGGTTGAGAACACCTGTTCTCAGTAATATTTATATAATTGTATAATTATATTATAATAATTAATATATATAATATAATTATATATATCATTATAAAGACACACAAGTGGACATTTTAATCATTCTACATAACTTCAGTTTATGAGAATTTGAAAAGCAACAATCTGGAAGTAAATCAACAATGTGAAATACATGAACATATTACATAACAGGTTTATCCTCCCACAATTAACAAGGAAACATAAACAACTGCTGGTTCTCTTCTGTTTTCTAATTTAAGCCATTTTTTATTCACTTCATTATCTTCACCTCAAAATAAGAATCTCATTTTAATCATTGTATATTTTTTATATAATTTATTTTTGTTTGTTTTCAAAGCAATAATTACAATCATAGGTAACACTTTACAACAAGGGTCCATTTATTAACATTAGTTCATGCATTATTAAGCATTAATTAATAATTAATCGTTTAATAACATATTATTAATCATTAAAATATATTACCTAACATTCGTTAACATATTAAGTAATGTAACTGCAATAATAAGCAGTTACATTACTTAAAGTTAAGTCATGCTTAACCTTAGTTAAGCATGACTTAACTATGGCAATAATAATGTGTTATTCAAAAAGTCAAAAAGACAATAAAATAAATAAATAATAATACATAAAATCAGATATTAATGTATAACAGTTATGCTTATGGGGCAGTTGAGCATTTATAATGCGTTACATCATACAATAAAGGTACAAAAAGGTTACCAACTCTTGGTTAACTATGGTTAAGTAGCACCATAGATAACAGATAATACAGTAATTACTAGAGACATTATTACAATTTACTAATATATAAACTAATATTAAGTAAGGCATACATAAGGATAACTAATTACATTATTTGACTTGTATTAATGCTTAATAATGTTTCAGTATGTGCAGTAATTAACCGCTTATTAATGCATTAACTGATAAGTTCATTAATGTTAGGTAATACATTATAATGGTTCATTATTGCTTAATAATGCATTAACTAACAATAATTAAGGGCCCCTTGTGTTACCCAATCATGTTCAGTGATTTTCTTTTACCTTCTGTTGTTGTTGTTTTTATGTTTCTTTAATCTCTGTAACTATTTGGCAAGTTCTGACAAAGAGTTTATGAAAATACACGTATAACGTGCACACACCCTGATTGCAGGAGGTGAATGTTAACACACACAAATACATTTGCTCTGGCAAGAACTACGTCGCTTTTAAAGCTCCAGGCTGAGAAAAACATTAAAGTACGACTCTGGGAAAAGCTAAAAACGCCTAAAACGCTTCTGTAAAATAAATGTAGGAGTCAAGGCCAGGTTAGTTTTCCCCGATTGTTGCAATAAAGACACGCCAGCTGAGCTCCGAGACTGAAACATATCTGCACAGAGACAGAAAGAAGCATCCAAGCACAAAAAAGGAAGACATTCCTCCTTATCGACTTATCTTTTTAACAGTTTCTCCAGAAAATTGATGTGGGATTAGAAGCTGAAATCGTCACCATAACTGACTGAAATAATTACACAATTGATCACAAATGTGTGCGCAGTAAAATAAATGCATTACCCCCTTATGTCTGACAACTACAATTTGCTCAGAATTCTGTGAAAAAACAATTATAGAGCATAAAAATGGAAAAAATGATAAAGAATCCCATTTTGTAAACAAATAGAATAAATCAGTATTTAGTGAATAGATTTATTTCTATAGTTTTTATCATTTAGACTGACTCTTGTATTTTCAGTTCGTTCTAATCAAGATCATTTCTATCATCATTTTGTGTGTTTTTGGTGTTATTTTGTGTATTTTGTTGTTGTTTCCCTGTTCTTTTTATTATTCAGTATATTTTTTTCTCTTATTTTGTGTGTTTTTGTTGTCGATTTTGTGTGTCGTTGGCATCATTTGAATCATTCTATCGCCGTGTGTGTGTTTTTGGTGTCATTTTGTGTATTTTGTTGTTATTTTTTCTGTTATCGTGATCATCCAGGATATTTTTCTCTTGTTTTGTGTGTTTTTGGAATTATTTAAATTATTCTTTGTCAGTGTATGTCTGTTGTTGGTTGTTTCTTATGTCATTTTGTATGTTCTTCTGTTATTTTTGTGTATTTATTATTCAGTATATTTTTCTCTTATTTTGTGTGTTTTTGTTGTCGTTTTTGTGTGTTGTTGGTGTTATCTAAATTTTTCTCTGTGTGTGTGTGTGTATTTTTGGTTGTTTCTTGTGTCATTTTGTGTTTTGCTTTTCTCTGTTATTTTTGAATATTTTTTAGTGATTGTATTTTTCTCTCTTAGTGTGTGTGTTTTTGTTGTCATGTTGTGTGTTGCTGGTGATATTCAGTGTGGTTATAATTTTTTTAAAACTAAAAATAAACATAAAACACCATATTTGTTTCATTTGTTAATTTTCCTCTCTCTCTCTCTCTCTCTCGTACCCCCTGTAGTGCCATTATGTACACCTAATGGGTACACATACCCTTATTTGAGAAACACCGCTGTATGTGAGATAGATTGTAAGACCGTATGGAATCATGTTAAAGGGATACACACGCATTTAAAGCAGGTGAAATTTAGGGTGAAATGGTGAAAATCAACAACAGAAAAACAAGCAGGTGCTGGTTAACACGATGTCAGCTCATGTTCTGACTTGAACATGGGGTAAAAAAAAAAAACAAAGACATGATTTGCCAACAGTTTGGCAAACGCACGCCACTTACACAGTTGCAAATTGCCACCGGCGTGCAACATTGGGGCTGGGAACGCCTGCCAAGAGCAGCCGGCTGACCTCGCTGTGTGGCCCAGTCATCTGATTCAGTGTTTCAGCAGATGCCCTACGTGTTCCACAAGCCAGCTTTGTTTGCTGCTGGTGCTCAATACACACAGTATTAATATTAATAACAATAACCAAAACGCGTCTTGGCACGAGCATCCCTTTTGTCTCTGCTGCAAACCCTCACATGATATCGGACCGCTGTGAATCATGGCTGATTGGGAGTTGAGTGCATTTCCAATTGAATGACTTATGACTTGATAACGTATAGCACTAGCCCTGTGCAGGATGTACAGTGTGTGTGTGTGAGGAAAAAGCAGCCACAGCTGGAGGATAAAGCGCACACATCTGCATCCACAGGCACATTCCATGCACAAAAGATGGAGAGTGACGTGTTGAAAAGGCAACAGAACACTGAACACTCACCCGGCATCGTCAGAATCTCACAGAACAATCAGGAAAAAAAGCCCAAAGCTGGAACGGACGCGGACGAGCAGAGGCGATTTTTACAGCTTTTTTTTTTTTTTTTTTGTCCTTTCCTCCCCCTGCTGCTGATGCAGACCACCACACACACGCCTCTCCTCCTCACTTGTGATTCTCTTCCTTTCTCTCACCCTGAATACGTCTCCCCTCCCTTCCTCCCTCCCTCTGCTGCTGGGTGGAGAATCAGCTCTACTCTCCTCTCTCCCTCAGCCTAAACACGGCCTGTCCTACTTCCTGTGTTTGGATGCATGCTCAGAATTCTTCCTTATGCTCCTTTCTTTCTCTTCCTCTTTCTTCTTCTTCTTCTTTTCCTCTCTACCTGAATCGTTTTAAAGACGTCCTGACACTGACACCTGACCAACACTTTTCTTTAAGAATGAAGGATATTTCCTCCCCACCCCAACCCAACTCTAACTAAACCCTTTCCCTCAGGGGGGTTGAATTCACCTCCCATCTCAGTGTGAGCGCGGTGGTGGGAGGAGCCTGAATAAAGTGCATATGGTGTGTAGTGGTGGTGAAGATGGGAATCGCATCACATGCATGTATGTATATGTACACCACTGATGAACCCATTAGAAGCTGAAATACATTTATTATTTCAATATTTGTAAATTTCATTGTACTTTGACGTTTATTCATTTTTATTCTGCAATTGAAGAAGATTTCCTTGCATATATTTATGTTCTTGGAATGAAATGGTACGAGTTAAAAAAAAAAAAAAATATATATATATATATGATTATATTTTGGCCTTAATTAAAACATTCAGTTTAATCCATTCCATATATTTTAACAAAACAATGGCAAGAAAAACAATTTATTTCATTAAACACATCCCCAGGTTGCGTCTAGCCCAGGATGAGGCCGTCTGGGGGGGAGTCTCTCTAGTCTCAGCCTCCATGGCCATGATGTAGAGGATGAACATGGTTCCCAGTAAATAATGATTGTGTTTTATTAAAGGGGCTGGCTGGTTTAATAAATAATTAGTCAGCCTCTGAATTGTGGGAGGGGCTTAGATGCTGAGACGTTCTTTAGATGGTGGGCCAGTTTTATTATTTTATAAATAACATACACTTTGACCCTAAAGTCCCTGGTGTCGTAGAACAGTGCTGTGGCTGCGCACAATGTGCTCATTAGAGCGATATTTCAGGGCTACAAAGTAGAAATGACTTTCTGTAGCCGTGTGTAGCACGGCGACCCCCAGGTCGTGTGACGGACGCTTAGGTGTGCTACTCACGGCTGTTATAGAAGTGATCCGTGGAGCAGCGCTGTGGGTGTGGCCTATCACTACAAATTTGTCAGTAGCTGTGTTTCCATTACAGTTAATAAAAGCGATATTTCTAAAGTTTTTAGAAAATGTGTAATTGCTCTTTGAATGTCTGTTCCTTGAAGGTTGTTTTGGAGACTCGTAACTCGTTACTAAAAAGATAAAATGTTGCTGTTTTAAAATCTGTTTAGGTTTGACTCTCATCTTGGCTTTTAAAACATTATTATGTTCATTAACTTATTAGGATGTTTTATTATTGTTTTAGGCTATTATAACATTTTTATTTGGATTTATTTAACCAGGAAAGTCTCATAGTTTAATTTGTATTTATTTATTATCAACTAGTTAATTTATTTTTATGCCTCCTTGGAGTCTGTGGGAGTGTACAGTATGTACATAAGAATACGTGTGTGCGTGTGTAGAGGTTAGATAAAGTTATTGAGTCATATTATTACATTAATGATTGAGCTCATTATGATGTTAAACTTTATGCCGAGGTGCCACTCCCTTTCATTTAGCTCACGTGTCAAACTCAAGGCCCGGGGGCCAAATCCGGCCCTTTGGAGCATCCAATTCGGCCCGCAGGAGAAAACAAAATTACAGAGAAAACATGAATCATTGTGTAAATGAAACTAAACAATATTTTCAGGGGCTCGTGGTTTTCTTGATGCTTATACCACATGATTGCAGTCAACATTTCTAATGTTAAACAGTTGAAAAAAATCTAAATTCTTACAAAGTCCTTAAATTTTTCTTCAATTATGACAAAATATTGCAGTTAATTAAATAACAATTGGTTACAAAATCTAGGAAATTTAAAGGGAGATCCTGTTGGGACTGATATTTGTCACTTATTGCTTGAATATTGTCGGTTTCTTACATATTTAGTATTATATATATACGTAAAAGTGCAAACTAGGGGAAAAAAATGTAGAAATGACTTGTTTTCCTGCATTAAAACTGTGGCTCATTGAGATCAAACTGCTCCGTATTTATCCCCTGAACTAAAATGAGTTTACGCCTGTTTTAGGGAGTGTGTGTGTGTGTGTGTGTGTGTTCTTAGTCCTGTAAGCTAGGCTAATGTGTCTGTTAGCTTGTTTGCTACAACGTTGAGGATAATGGGTCAGTCTTAGTGAAACCTGGATAAAGGATGAGAAGCATCTCTTTAGGGTTGAGTTTGATGCTAATATTAGAGTTTACAGCCAGTGGCAGAACTGGCATGAGTTTCAGAACGAGGGGGCGGGAAGGGGGGGAGGGATTTAATGACCAGACAGGAAGCTACGATACGATAAACTACTGCGGCTGTAGGAGGAGCTGCCCCTGAGTTATGGCTTTTAATTTGCTCTCTTTGCACGTCCCCCCCCCCCCCCCCCCCCAGTGATGTCATCACACATGACATCACCTCTAGCCCTTCCCGGACACATGACACACACGCACACACACACAGTGCACGTGTAATGCAAACTGACAGAACAATAGGTCATAGACGGGGGCTACACACATTCTCTCTGTTTTTACACAAAAGACCAGATCACAGTCACATTGTTTCCTGTGCAATGACCAAATAGAGAAAACCACCTGTTTCCTCCCAAACAAACTTAGAAATAGAAATCTGCCATTCCACAATTTATCATTAATTGTATTAAAATATCATATTCTGTGAGGCTGGGACCAATTCATCACTGAGATGATTAGCCAGGGCAGTAATATCCCATATTCATACAGTAAAGCAGGAGTTCTCAACCTTGGGGTCAGGACCCCATTTAGGATCACGAGACACTGCCATATTTTAATTCACCTGTGTCAAACTCAAGGCCCGGGGGCCAAATCTGGCCCTTTAGATCATCAAATTCGGCCCGCAGAAAGTTAAAAAGACAGGAAAAAAAAAAAAAAGAAAAAAAAAAAAAAAATATATATATATATATATATATATATATATATAAATATTGTCCAAATTACCAAAACATTTCAGTTGTAAATAATTCAGATTTATAAATACACAAATTCAACAAAACCCCACAATAATTGGAGGATCGCAATTTTCCCCATGCTTTCATCACATGACTGCAGTCCAAATTGTTAAAAAAAACTCAATTTTCCTGAAATCATATCACCTAATTTCTGCAAATGAAATAAATATTGGTCAGAAAATCTATTAAATCTAAAACAAAAAATCCTGCACTGATATGTTGTCGCCTTAGATACTTTATGTATCATTTATACGTCGTGTAAAGTACAAAGTTGGGGACACTAAGAACAAACTCACTTAAGAACAAACTACTACTTATTTTGCCCTGAACTAAAATTAGTTTGGCACCATTGTTTTAACCTATTTTAATTTTATCGCCATATTTTTGCTCCTTTTATTGCATTTGTGCTACATTACATTTCTGCCAGTGTTTTCAGCACTTATGAACCCTTTCCGCCACTTTTAACACCTAATGTCACATATGTTGACCTATTATTGTCACTTTTAACCTCTTTTCACCATAGTTACCTTTGTCAATTTAACCACATTCATGATTTGTCATGCCCATTATTTGCCAGTTTAAACAGATTGTTCTACTTTTCAAATTATGGACAGACAAAGTGGTAAAAATGGTGTAAAGTGTCAATATTGGCCATAAATAGGGAAAAATTGGGAGGGTTGGGGTAATGTAGTTCAAAAAGTAGGAACATTTACTTTAAACTGGCAAATAATGGGCACGACAAATAGTGAATGTGGTTAAATTGGCCAAAAAAAAAAAAGCACGAAAAAGAAGTGGAAAGTGTTTATAAGGGTTGAAAATGTCTTGAAAGTTGAAAAAATGTGCATAAAAAGCATGAAAACATGAGTAATGTATATATGTAAATATGTCAAGAAAAAGTGATAAAAATAGGTTAAAATATGGCAAGTTTGGTGTAGTTGAAGAAAAACGGTAAAAATAAGCAAAAATGGGCTCAAATTGTTAAAAAAAAGTGTCTCGTGACCCCAAATGGGGTCGTGACCACAAGGTTGAGAACCCCTTCCATACAGCACCTGTTCTAACACAAAGGCCAGCCTTTCAACCTGTAAAACCCAATGGTGCACCATCACAATCTGACTGTTTTACTATTAATTTCAATACATTACCTTTGATTTTTTTACCAAATATATCCTCCCTTTTTTCCATCAATAAAGATAAACATTGTTTAACTTCCGTAATGTTCTAATAATGTTGTGGCTGAGTCGTGTCTGTTTTCCCGTTGACCTAATGTATTCATCTAATGGATATGTGGGTCACTCTGACTGGGGCTTAATGCGGACACACCATTACATTACCACAGTCTGACCTTGATGAGGCAGCGTCTAGAGAAGGTCTGTGATTGGTGAATAATATAAAGCTCAGCAGGAGCCCGTGGAGCTTCACCAGCAGGAAATCAAAGTTTGAAGAGCCATGGTTTCATAACACAGCGCTAATGCCCACTAAGGCCATTTTAACTCCAAGCAAAGTCATTAAGAGCCTCCCTCCATGTGCGTGGTCTACTGTGGATATTCCTGCTCTGGAGGAGCTGAGCTCAGCTGTTTGTACTGGAAGTTTTAGTGGCCAGGGATCTGAGTCAGAGCCTACTTTAAGGACACTATATATTTAAAAAATGAAGAATTAACACTTACGAATGGATGCTAGGGTTCAATTTCTTAGCTTTGTTCACTGCTTACTTTGTAAACAGGTTTTATCTGAGTGGGAACCAAATCTCACATTTCCCCAAAACCTGATCCTATCTGTTGCTACATTACATTTGCATTTTAATTCTAGTTAACTGTATTACAAGAGCAGATAACTGTTTTCATTTATTTTTTTAAATGTGAATATTTATTCAGTTTTTTCATGATTTAGTTCACCGCTCAAAAATAATAATAAACAGTGTGCTGACATGCTCTGGTGGCTGAAGTTAGCGAGTAAACCACACACTGTTAAAGGACTCCCACCCAAAAGGACTTTTATTCTCAGAGTTTGTGTCTTCAGCTGTCCGTGATTACTCGCTAACTTCAGCCACCAGAGCATGTCAGCGCACTGTTTAAGGGAGAGTAAAGGTCCCTTAGGAGAGCACTTCTTCTCTGGAAAGTAAAGATCCCTTAGGAGAGCACTTCTTCTCTGCTTCATTGTTTACTACAAAACCACAGAGTTAGAACTGTCGCCCCCTGTGGTCACAGGTTCACAGTATTTATTCTCTTTCGGTAAAAAAAGAGGTTAAAATCGGCATCTTGAACTTTTCCTGGTTTTTCAGATCAACCAAAAGCAGCACAAATTGACATTTTGGCTGAAAAAGCTGCTAAATGATCTAAAAATCAGGCTGAATGTTTCACTCCAACAGAAAACAATGGGATGTTTACAGGCAGTGGGGCCGTGTGACATCATCAATCACGTGATTTGAAGATGGAGGAACACAGGCTCTAAAACTGTAAAGTAGAGCCATTTTTAAAATGAAATTATTAATGTGTTTTATTAGGCATAGGTCTTCTAATAAGTATATTTAAAAGATTTTAGGCTAAATTTGGAGGATCCCTTTAATCAAGATAATTGACGGAAGACTTCCAGTAATTTTGCCAGTTTCAGCTACATAAAAAAAACAACACATTAATTAATAAAATTAGTTAACTTAACACGGTATCTATTTGAGGCCTAAATATGATGTATTCACTGAGTCAGAGAAACACTGAATATGTGAAAAGTCTTGCGTGGACGGAGCAGAGGGATGAATTAATGAGTATTTGCATGTGAACTGAGCTCTTTTACAGGCTTGTGCCGAGCGCTTCTTTGATGGCGTCTTCGGTATTCCTGTCACGCCCAAAGCTCCATCCATTACAGATCATTACACGGTGAGAGAATGAAAGAGAGGAGACCCTTGACCAGAGACCCCCGCGGAGTTAAATAACCACCAGGCTGTGAAACCACACCAGCTGGGCAGGTGTCAACACAACAAGGAACACCTTCAGGGCCAAATGAGGGGCCTCCACAAAGTCGGAACAACAAGCGACATGAAGTGGATTCAAAATAGAGACAAGATATTCTTTTATAGTGCAAACATTGTGTTATTACACTAAGTTTAAGTATCACTGAGTAATGAAACAAATGAAAAATAAAGAAAATTTCAATTATTTTAAACATTTTTTATCTATATTTCTTCTTTTGAGGTTGCTTCCAAATATCTACATCACCCTAGAGCCAAGGCGGGCAACTATTATGATAGTGGGCGCCACAAAATGGGATTGTCTAAACTAATTATTATACCATTAATGTCAACGTTTAATAAAATGACCAATTTGAGCATTATTACAATACAAAACAAATGGTTTTGTGTATTTTTGGAGTCATTTTGTGTGTTTCTGCCGTCATTTTGTATATTTTACTGTATTTTTGTTTTATTTTGTGTGTTATTGTTATCATTGTGTGGTTTTTTGTGAACATTTTGTTAATATCTCTCTCATCTTGAATGTTTTTGTTGTTATCTTGTGTATTTTTATGTTTTTGTTTTGTGTGCTATGAGTTATTCTGTGTATTTTTTGTGTTATTGGTCTCATTGTGTGTTATTTTATGGTCCTTTTGTTCATTTTTCTGTCATCTTGTATGTTTTTGTTGTTATCTTGTGTACCGGTATTTTTCTAGTCATTTTGTGTGTTTTCAAAGTCACTTTGCATATATTCCTGTGATGTTTGTTTTTGTTTTGTGTGCTATGAGTCACTCTGTATATTTTACTGTATTTTTTGTGTTTATGGTTGCTTAATGTGTGCTATTTTGTGGTCATTTTGTTCATTTTTTTCTCTCACCTTGTTTGTTTTTGTTGTTGTGTAATTTTCCCATTTTTTTTGTGTGTTTTTTGTCTCTATGTTTGTTATTTTGTGGTAATATTGGTAAATCTTTTCTCTCATTTGTCATTTGAGTCATTTTGTGGTTTTCTCTTGTTGTTTTGTGTGCTTTTGGAGGCTTATGTGTATATATATATTTTTTTTTAAGTCATTTTGTGCTTTTACTTTGAAGGTTGCACAAAATTAGAACGAGGGCCGCATGTAGCCCCCAGGGACCACCATTTACTTATATGAACCCTAGAAAGTCACTGAACCCAAATCACATCAGATAATATTCTAAAGTTGCCCAATGTTAATTAATATAGAGGCATTACATTTTGGGATGTTATTGGATTTTTACGGGAATTATGCAGCGTGCCATTTTTATCTCTATGAAATGCACAGTGGTGGGCGAAGTCAGCTCCTAATAACACAAAACTACCCTGAGATCATGGTGCAGATGCATTGGAAAATGAGATGCTGAGAAGGGAAGGGTGCCAGAGAGAAAAGCAAAAAGAAGAAGCATCTCCCTAATTATATGGCTGCAATTAAAATGATTAAAACGCTGCTGTTGTTTTTTTTTCCCACAAGATTGGCAAAAAAAATAAATATAAATGTGTGAGTACGCATACGAGAGTCTCCCTAGACAGGACCCAGTGTTCTATTATTACACTGTGCTAACGGAACGTGCAGATAAAACCATGAATAAATCTAATACACATGTGAGGATTATGGACTGATTATATAAATGCATCCAGTGTGCTAATGGCTTATTACACAGCTTAAAACTTAAAAGACCGGGTGTGAGTTAAGGTAATAAGCACAAATATGGTGATTTACAACAAGCATGGAGGTACTGCAGAAAGGAAGACAATGAACAGAATGTGTTATTTCCAATAGGATGAAAACTGCGATAGAAAATGTGCAAGGTAAGGCAAAATGCAGTGCTATTAAAAGACTGAAAGGAAAGGACTGATTTGATATTTTTAACATTTAGCTCATTTTTCTTTCATTTGAGACAGAATTTAATGTAAAACAGCAGGTTCAATATCATTGTTAAAAATGAGTAAATAAGACAAATAAATCTAAATGTTAAATCTAAATGTAAGAGTTAAATATCAATGTTAAATGTAAATCTAAATGTTAGATGTAAATGTCATGTAAATCAAAATGTTAAAAGAAAAAATCTAAATGTTAAACCTAAATCTAAATGTTAATTTGGTGTAAAGCATAAAGCTCTTTAGAACTCTTTCGAGTGCGTCAATTTGGAGCAACCCCGCCATTATATTTACATTTAGATTTAACATTTACATTTTACATTTAGACTTACATTTTGATTTACATTTTACATTTATATTTATTTTTCATGTGTACACATACATTTCTCAAATGAAAGAAAACTAAGCTAAATGTTAAAAATATGTAAACTATATGGGGACATTTATTAAGTATGCACGGTGGACACACTAGTCATACTCAACCGTCCCATGATGCATTGCAAGCAGAATGTAAAAATAGATCTGAAATTTCAAAAAAAGAAAAAGAAAATATATATTTTTAAAAAAAACAGACATTCCTAAAGGTTTACTAAAAGATTTTGATTCCAAAATGTCAGTAAATGAGTGAGAAAGGAAGGAACGGAGGATAGAGGAGCATTATTAGAGGTTAGATATTATAGTCAGATTACCAGGGGAATGTTTACAGAATTTAATAACTAAATGTCATGGCTTTATTGAATTTATGGATGAATGTTCCTCTTCCTCACTGTGCTGTAATCTTTCATCATTATCCATCGTCTCCACCTGTAACAACTGTGGAATGACACAGCATCATCTCCTGGGACAGACTCAATATATGATATAAAGATTTTTATAAACCAGGATATGGGTCGTCAGAAAGAAATGATCTAAGACACGTGTCAAACTCAAGGCCCGGGGGCCAAATCTGGCCCTTTAGAGCATCCAATGTTTTTCAGTTTGAATGTATGTATTTTTTTAGCACATTATTTTTCTGTCATTAAATAATTGCAATTAACATATTAAAGTCCCAGCTCTAAATATTATGAATTATGTGGCCTTATGTTTTGAGTATAAATGGAAACACTAAGTTTGAAAGTCTTGAACTTAGGAAGAAAAGATAATAAAAAATGGGTAAAAGTTAGAGATTAGTTATAGATGAGCTCCTTGACGTTTTTCTATATTTGTACGTTGACCTTCTCACAAAATATTGACTTGTTCCCTCATAGTTTTTCTTTATTGCTCCTAAAACTACACTGCAGTTTATTTGGGCACCAATTTAGAAATAATTAAGAAAACATGCTAGTTCATCTGTGTCAAACTCAAGGGCCAAATCAGGCCCTTTAGAGCATCAAATTCGACCCGCAAGACGAAGTCAAAAATACAGAAAACATAAATCATTGTGTAAAAATACCAAGTAATTAATTTGTAAATATCTCAGCCCTTACAAATACATAAATACAATGAATATCCTCATTATTTGCCAGGGTGTACAGTTATCCGACACTTTAACTCATGACGGCAGTCATTTTATTTCACAAATTGTTTAAAAATAAATATTTATCTTTTCCAGAATCGTGCAATTTTATAAAATAATTTTACACATTTTTCCCAAATTGATCACAAACTCAAGTAAATGTAAAAATTGGATATTGTCTGTAACTTCCATTATTTTACAGATATTAATAAGGCAGAATAATGTTGAATTTGCTTGTTTTCCTGCTTTCCCACTTGTGATCAAACTGGTCTGTATTTGGCCCTTGAACTAAAATATGTTTTACACCCCTGTCCTGGTTCATAATCATGCAATTATTGACTGTCTTCTTTATGGTTTGTAATACAAAGATTTATCAAGTTGTGACTAATATTAAACACTAAAATCTGAGTGCAGGGACTAGAATGTTGATTCTATTTGTCGTTTTGATCTCAGCGTTAACGTACGTATTAATCACCGTTCATTATTTACTTAACCATTCATTATTACATGACTTCTGACGTGTATGAGATCATTGTGTGTGCAGTAAATATGTATAATTCAGACTTTGAGTTGAGATGAAAAGGCTGCAACTCTGCACAAAGATGCATGAGTCATTGGTGGTACACACACACGCACGCACGCACGCACGCACGCACGCACGCACGCACACACACACACACACACACACACACACACACACACACACACACACACACACACACACACACACACACACACACACACACACACACACACACACACACGTACAAATATAAAAACAGAGAGCCACAGGAATGTGTGCGCTTAATATAATGGCTCAGAGGCCAAGGTTGCTGGGTGTGGTTAGATTTCCTCAGGTCAAAGAACCACATCCTGTATGTGAACGTAACAGGTTCAAATATTCATTAAATAAATAAATAAATGATGCAGAGAAACTGAAAAAGTAGACGTTCAACCATTAGAACACACTAGAACCACTGGTTCTGCAGACTAACTGAGGTTTATTCACACAGGGCCATATAGCTTTGGACTATTTTATTCCTCATTAATTTAAAAACTGCATTTTGTGTTTATTTTTATGTTATCTTTGACCAACGTTTAAATTTGTTTGATGATCTGAAACATCTCAGTGTGGAAAACATGCAAAAAAAAGTAAGAAATCAGGAGGGAATCAAACACTTTTTCACAGCACTGTATATATTTATGGCTTGTTTTAGGAGTCGCTGCTTTCACTACTTCTCAGAACAGCATAAGTTAGATGGATTGTTGAGTGCGTTCTAACCCAGATCTTCATCTAAACAAGCTACACTACAGAACTCACTCACACATGCTGTCTCTTAGAGGAGAAAAAGCCAAAATTGGCACATTTTGTGCAGCAGTTTTGAATTGTCTTTCTGGTCAGACTTTGAGGTAAAATTATTGTTTATATCATATATCGTCATTTTGAGAAGAAAATGTCAAGATATGAGTTTTTGTCCATATTGCCTAGCCCTAGTTACACCCCTAATATATGTACATACTGTATAAGCTAAGTTCATGGATGCATGTGAGCACCAGTAGATGCAGAGCTGAATAGTTGATATGAAATCTCACATTCAAGGCTGTGTATGAAAGTTCAGGGTATAGGAAATACCCCCACACCCCCTCATCCCCCCCATCCTGCATCTCATCATCTCATTTCCCTCCCCTGGTGATTCCCTGTCTTCTGCTGCACTGATTTCTGCCCCCATGGGGACAGCCTGTGTCTCCACTCACCCATTCTCATGCTTTTTCCCCTCATTCTTCACAGAAACAACTGTACATGTACAGCTATAATTATATCCATCACATGGACATGGAGATACAGCAGTCTGCTAGTTTCTACTGAGACTAAATATTCAGAAGCAAGAGAGCGATGGAGACAAAGCTCATTTTGTCCCGACGGCAGCGTGGGGACAGTTCACCATGTTCCACACTGAACAATAGGGAGTGTTCCTCCTGTGCTAGTCTGACAGTGACGCTAATGCCTCATTAAAAGTATGAAGAGAGCAAGTAACTCCGCTCCAAGTTTTGAAATCAAAAGCTGTGGAGGATCTTTCTTTTTTTTTTTTTTAAATAAAAGTGTCACAGATGGACAACCTGGCATTTGTCCCCACAGCGCAGATAATCAGGAGAAATGATCCGTGCAGAGGGTGATAGATGTAATCTGTGTGTGTGAACTCTGCAGGGATGGATCTAAAAGTAGGTACTGTTAAACAAAAGAGGATAGCACCTTTTTAATGGATAGTCCAGGTTTCCTCAGTATTTCAAAAAAAATCACACCAAATCCCAACCACGTCTTATTTGCACTTTCATAAAAACAAAAATTCATCCCCCTCACTTTTTACAGAGGGATTCATTGTTGAAAACATATTGGTTCAGTTAGATTGATTGAATGGTGATCGAGCCAATTGACGAAGCCGCCGTTCCAAGAAAGTAAACAAAGGGTGAACAGCGATGAGTGTAAGTAAAATGACAAAAAATGAGTAACAGGTGGCAAAATATGGTCAAAAAGTGACAAAAGCAGGGCAAGAAAAGTGACTAAAATGGGCCAAAACAGTCAAGAGAGGCAAAAATATGGAACAAAAAGAGGCAAAATGTAGGGAAAAAGAAACAAGTAGTATTTTTTGGGCTAAAGATAGCTTATTTGGTTGAAAACTGGTAAAAAAATAAATAAAAAATGAGCTCCTACCTGTCATTGTCGACGCTCCTGAAGCCAGGGAGGATGTGTCTGAAGCTGGAGTTACGGTCCAGCTTGGGTTGACTCTTGGTACGTTTTATTGAACCCTTCAACCGCCGACTCAGGAAGCCCTGATGAAGATGAAGAGAAAGAGTATATATGTTAAGGTTACGTTTATTCAGACAATATTTGGTTTTTATTAAATAAAAAGCCAAACTAATTTATTTTTTCTTGCTTTTTCTTCAAAGCTATCCTAGAAAAAAATTGAATACAGAGAAATACAAACTCTTGAGTTTTCCAGAATAATTAAAAAAAACAAGAAATTGCCTTTTTTTTGTTTAATTTAGCAACAGTTTTTACAGTGTACCCAGACAGAACTCATAAAAACACATGAAAGGCATCAGAAAATGCTTTGATGCTTTCCTTATGACAGATCGGATACATCAAAGCAATCACCTCTGAGGAAGACTGGCAGCTGACAGTCGAAACATGTCAGAAGATAAAAATGTCCTGAAAAACCTTGTCTGAATAAACAAAACCTTAATATATATTTAAAAAATATGACTGTTGTTTATTGTTATTAAAACTCAGCAAACTAAGAACAAACACAAAAAAGAGCTGAGAGAGATAAAAGTTAGCTACAATTTTCAAAAGTATACATATATCAGTAGAAAATTATCACTACATACATCCCCCTTTTTTGTTTAACACAAAACATATATTAGCAAAAATAAAATCAGATGCAAGCGGTGAGTTTTGGGGGAAATTCAGTATAAAATTTTATTTTAATGTAATTAATCAATAATTAATACATTTTAAAATCATCATATTTTAGGAAAACTGTTTTTTTTAATGTGATTTATGTATTTAAAACCATGGAAAATGCCTGCAAAGTGCATAATTCCTTATCTGATCAAAGTACATATGTCAGCAGCACAAAAACACATAACAGAAGTCTTAACAACTAAAAATAAATGACTTAATAATGGCTTGTATTTAATATATATTTCTAGAAATGCATTTAATGGATGGAATGATTTTTCAATAAAGGACGCAGA
This sequence comes from Gouania willdenowi, assembly GCF_900634775.1. NCBI lineage: Eukaryota > Metazoa > Chordata > Actinopteri > Blenniiformes > Gobiesocidae > Gouania > Gouania willdenowi. The sequence goes on along the minus strand of NC_041055.1, from coordinate 30,080,574 downwards.
CAAAAGGGTGACAATAAAAGGCAAACATTTACAGTCAAAATAAATCTAATTATAAACATATGTTTATTTAAAAACATTATTGGCATTGTTGTGGTCATTATATTATTATTATTATTATTATTATTATTAATCTTATTCTTATTGCTACAACTGTGATTTTTATTATAATATTTATTAGGGTTATTTTTATTTTATTCCATAAATATAATTTTAGTACTATTGTGATTGTTGCAATTTGTCCCAAAAATACTGCTATTTAAATCTATAAATATATAAAAATTCATTACAGACTGTGTAATTAATAAATCTTGATTAATCTAAATTAATCATATAATATCTGACACGCGAAGCAAACGTTTTTCCAGTTTAAATGTATTTTGGTTTATGACTAAATGAAGGAAAACAATAAATGAGCTTGTGTTTATTAAATTGTGTTTATTATTTCCATCACTGAGAGCTAACAATGTGTAATATGAATAAAGAATATAATAATTGCATTGTTCACAAAGCACAAATTTAAATTTAACTAAGCTATATTCATGCTTCTCTGGATTTTTGTTGTAAACTTTCTAAAACAAATGTGTTTTTGTATTAAAATAATAAAAAAAATTATATATAAATTATACATTATATTTTGTAATAATACTAATTGGCTTATTATAAAACAAACAATAGAGAAAATGTGACTAATTCCAACTTCTCATGCCTTCACTTAAAGATGTGAACTTATGATGGTGGTGAATCCTGCAGGAAATAATAATAATTATTATTATAAAAGTGCTACACTAATTTGCAATGTTGATTACAAACAAACGTACATTATCCCGTGCACTAATTCAGAAGACGCACCCTACCATTAGGCTTCTCATCCTGTCTGATTTCGTGTGTTTTTGCCATTTCAAACATCTGCAAATCACACAATCCACCCCCCTCCCTAAAGCGGCCCGCTGTTGCCATGGCAACTGATGGCTGGCATTGAGAATATGAACAAATCAGACGAGGTGCAGAAAAAGGCAGGATGTTGCAAGCTTGAAAAAAAATTGCAGGAGAAAAAACACTCCCCAAAAAACACAGAGCTTGTCAGAAACACATTTAAGATGTCACGCAGTCACACGGCGGAGAAAACAAAAAAAACAAAACAAAAAAACTAGGAAACAAGTGGAGGTGGATTATAAAAATGTGAAGAAAATAAACTCACGCCTCAATAAGGAATGAACAAAACAGAAAATCTGAATTTAGGAAGGACAGAGGACTGTCAGTGTACTGTCCGTTCTTTGGTTATTCCGTATTAAATCAAAATCAAAATAACAAGTAAACAATGTGATTATTTACTGACTTAAAACCAAAACCAAAAAGCAGAAACAACAAAAACCAAATAAGCAGCATTTTTCTGTTTTAAAATAAAATCTTGTTCCATTTGTGAGATATTTGAAAATTAGAGCAAGAGCTAAAACACGTCACATTCTGTCCGAGTGAACAGAACCAGAACTGAAGTCCGATGCATCTGGTTTCCCTCCACAGGTTCTAGACCAGGTCCACGCAAACAATAGTTTTCTGGTCCTGTTTTCATTCAGACTGTGGATGTTTTAGCTCGTATAAAGCTGCTCACCTTTTATTTTGTGGTGTTACGGTCCAAATAGCATCCAGATAACTGACTACCGATTGTGAGGCTGGTGTGAGGAACAATAGATGTTAGAACTTCTACCATTTGACACTTTTGCAAAAACAATTACAGATTATTTAAGGGCAGTAAAAATATATATAGTTTTAATACCACCAGGCACTATTAGCAGACGTCAACACACATGGAAGTTGATCACAAGAAACAAGGAGCACCAGTAGATTCATTACACCACCTTTGGTTCCTTTAATTACATATCATGTACATGCTTTATGTAACATCCACGTTTTTTTTTTAAATTTATTTATGGATTAATGACAATTCTATTCACCAGTTCATCAGTAATGTGACTTATGCGTTGCTCTTTTTTTTTTGTCCAGGAGTAAAAGTCCGCCCCCCTGTGTGTCTCCTCTGTGTGGTGAGATTGAAACATGAAGCTCTCGTCCTAGTTTCCCTGTAAATATCCAAATATTTCACAAACAGAACAATATTTAATTTTAAAACAGAAAAATGTTGCTTGTCTGGTTTTTGATTTTTCTGTATTTATGTTTAAGTTTTAAGTCAGTAAAACAAAATAACCGCATCATTTTTTTTGTTGTTTGGTTGTAAAACGGAATAACCAAAGAACAAACAGTACACAAGTTGAATCTGCGCAAAAACAATAGGGCCTTCGGACTGAAATCTGTCACTTATTGCTTTAATATTATCAGTGTCATTCATATTTTCAATTTTCAATTCCATTAGTTTATAGGGGGACGTGCAAACTAGAGCACAATAATGATAAACATGCTCCGTATTTGGCCCCTGAACTAAACCAAGTTTGAACACCCCTGTTCTACCAGTAGCAACTCTTTATTTCCCAACTAATCCAGAAGAGTTCACACAAATCACCCAAACCTTTCCCCGTTATTCTACATCGTCCCGTAACAGCAGCAAACATGACTCATCAGTTTTAATAATAACTTTAAAGTGTGTGGCGGTGTGTAACATGGCAGAAAAGTGGGCTGTAAATGGCTCCACGATTACTACCTGCCACTGGTGGAGCGTTTCTCCAAATCAAAGAAGGTTGAGTCACTGCTGTGCGTCAGCCAAACGCCAACACCGACGCTGCTGCCAGCCTCACTTCCCAAATCAAACTTTCTCTTTTCACAATCCGCCTTTTTGCCATTTGCATAAAGACGACTGTGTATGGGCGTGTGTTTAAATATGCACAGATGCTCCAACAGAAATGATTGAGACTTTGTTCTGCTCGACTCCTTAGAAATGCTAAATAGAGACAGCAGTGCAGGGGGAAATCAATGATAGCCTAAAAATGTCAAAACAATAGCAATCAATTTTATTTGCACATATTCAATCTTCTTCTTAAGCATAATTCTGCTTTTTTCCCCCTATATATTAGAGAATTGGGGTTAATTACATGTCTCAATAATAATTACATGTTTAATTACAACTCACTTATAATTAGGGTGACCAGCATATTTTTCAATTAGGCCTACAATTAAAATCTAAATTATTACTGAAAGTCAATTACAAGTATGTTGTCAATTAAAGTTCAAATTCAATTCATCTCAAATACTTACTGCATTCAGAGATTAGATATAGTTCTTTTATGATTTGATGAGACAAAAATAAGTATATGGGAAACATTTTTTTTATCTCATCAATTCAGAAAAACCGAAAACCATTTCCTGTAAATATTTACTTATTTTAATCTCATCCTTAAAAACAGAAAAACAGGGACAATTTTAATTATTTACTTATTTGTATCTCATCAATTTAGAAAAACTGAAAACATATTTCCTATAAAACAGAAAAATGAGACCAATTTTCATTATTTCTTTATTTTTATTTCATCAATTCAGAAAAAACTACAAATATTTCCTATAAACACAAAAAAACGAGACCAATTTTCTTTATTTACTTGTTTTTATCTCATCAATTAAAAAAAAAAACAAAAGTTGTTTTTCTTCACTGAATGCAATACATAATTATTGATCCCATCCCTAATATAAAATTTCTCCTCAAGGTGAAACGTGGGTTGATAAATGGCTGTAATTTCCTTTTTGTTCTGGTGATGAATGGATTTGAAACAATGACAGAGACAGAAATTCAACACCAAACCTTTTACTGAGCTTATTTCGTGCATTCTCCTGTTTTCACGTTGGAAACCTGTGTGACATTAAACACACTCCCATATAATTCAGTCAGCCTGTCAACGCTTCTGCAGAAATATTGGACAGTGTAAAGGTCAACGGATACAAACAAGCTATTTCTACACTCGCAGTCGGCCCGTCGGAGGAGTAAAAAAAAAAAGTCTGATATTAACATCTGATAAACAAGGTGCGAGACACAGCGAGAATGCAGAGAAAATGTTAGCACCTAATCCACCTTCAGCACTTCTTCATGTGAGATGATTGAGGAAAAAAATAGAAAATAAAGCAGGTTGAAGAAAAAAGAGACACAAATAGAAGACGAGGCCAGTGGAATAATTGAGACAATAAGAGTGAGGGAGGGGTGAGCTACAGCAGTAGATAGATGATGAATGCAGGGCATGGGTTGATAGAGCAGAGCTATGCCCACTCTAACAGTGATAGATAACTCTATGATCTTTATACCTACGGAAGTCATCAAAAATAACTAGAAAGAGTTAAAAAGCGAGAAAAAAATATATCATTTTTATTTTTGCATGCTGCATGCTAGTTTGTACTTTAAAATCTCCTGATATAGAAATCAATCTATCTATTAATCAATCAATCATCTACATCTATGTTGACATCTATCAATCTATTTATCTAAATGTATACATCTATACCTATCAACATATATCTATGTAGACAACATCTATCAAGTATACATCTATCTATATATCTGTGCATAAATCTATCTATTTATGTATACATCTACAGTATCTATCTATTTCTCTATCTATCAACATATCTATGTAGACAACAAAGCATCTACAGTATCTATCTATCTATACATCTATCTATTTATAGATCTATACATCTATCTATGTATACATCTATCTATCTATCTATCTATCTATAGATCTATACATCTATGTATACATCTATCTATCTATTTATAGATCTATACATCTATCTATACATCTATCTATCTATGGAAACTGGAGTTTGAACCTTCTTGTTATCAAACATCAAACGTACAAACTGCATCTACTGTCTGTGTTCCAGTATATTATTAAAAATCTATGATATTAATGTAAGTTGAGGTCTACAGTATGTTAAAGTAATGTCCTAATCAGCATTAAATAAGGCAGAAACCAGGAAGTAGATTATTATGTAGACTTTAAAAGACAACTTGAAATGAAAAAAATGACCAAGTTTCTAAAAGTGTCGTGAGTGTGATACAGGATGAACTTTGGTTCTTAATTTAACACTCTATAGTTCTCTGCAAGCTGTCAACACTGTATAATTAATATGTCTATTTTCTTTTAGATATATTTTGTTAAACAAGGTTTGAAAATGACTCGGGAAAGAGAAAAAAAAACACACACACACACCCGGTGGTTTCATCTTTACAAGTGTTTATTTTGCTCATGTTTATTAATGCTTTGATTCTACATTAAACTGTGGTACATGTGTTCTATACTGTAACGTCTACAATACTCCTGAGAGTTTAAGCATTAAAAAATGGGGTTTTATAATGTTTATTTTAGTTAAAAATGATAATCATCATAAGGATGGTGGAAATGATCTTGATTAGATTTATTTTCCAATAAAAAAATAATTTAAGATTTAAATAAAATGTATTATTATTATTATTATTATTATTATTATTAATAATAATAATAAAATATGGAATTTTATAATGCTTATTTTCAGTCAAAAATGATAATCATACTATATAATACTGGCAACTCACAAAACGACAACAAAAAGGGAAAATTTACTGAAGAATAAAAAGAACAGACAAACAACAAAATACAAAATACATGAAATGACACCAAAAACACACAAAATGATAATAAAATGATATTGGTTAGAACATAAACTTAAAATGCAAAGGTCAGTCTGGGTCCCACATGAGGAGGTAAATGAACATAATAAAAAAAACTAAAGGAACGTCACGCCATCACGCCATCTGGAGCAGCCATCTTGACGGAATAGAAAATGCCAAACCATCTGTGATTCTACAACTTGTCGCAAGATATTCCTATCATGTCGGTGCTCCAGGAACGGGCGCGGTGGCTCGATCTTTCTGACGGGGAAAGAAGCGACATCCTGGACATGCACATAGTCCCGGAGGGGATCTTTGGCTCCACGCTGGCCTCCATGTGAGGCTAAAAATGACGACGCAGCCCTCCACCTCGGTCTTCCTGTCTCCACCTGTGCGACGGAAGGCGTTCCCACAAGCTGCTCCTCAGGGCCTGCAGTTCAGAACGCCGAGATCGTCCGATTCTCGGCCCGCCCCGTCACCTCAATGCGGTTCATCCGGCTGGCCGGCACAGCCCGCTCCTCGCACCCAGGCTAAGAAGAAGAAGAGGAAGAAGAAGACGAGGATGGCCTGACCGCTCTCCTCTCCTCAGGTGAAGCTGCTGGATGTTCCTCGTTCTCCAGCTCCACCTGTTCTGTAGTAGTCTCCCCGCTACGGCATGTTCTACAGGAAGTTTGGCTGTTGCCCCCCTCATGTCCACAAACACGCACACACATACACGTTCCAATAAAAGTGATGTGTGCCCCACTGACGCACCCAGGAAGAAGACCAAGGGCACAACAATTGAAAGCAAAATCTGCCACAATAAGCAACGCGGTGACAGCACCTGCTGTCCCCCCTCGGTGCCCTCGGTGTTGTGTGACTGCTTAGAAAAAGTAAACTGTTGGATGAGTGAAAACTTCCCATGACAAGATGGAGGTGATTGTCTTTGGTAACAAGGAAAAGAGGACTATCAGCAAGTATCTGAGTCTCGATCTTTAAAAGATAAAGATCAAGTCAAAAACCTTGGTGTTCTGATTGACTCAGATCTGACATTCAGCATCAGATCAAATCTATCACAAAAACATCTTCTACCACCTAAAGAACATCTCCAGAGTGAAAGGTTTAATGACTCAGAAAGATCAGGAGAAGCTGCTCCATGCTTTTATCTCCAGCAGACTGGACTATTGTAATGGTCTTCATCAAACATCTACAGCTGGTTCAGAACGCTGCAGCTCAGGTCTGAACCAGAACAAAGAGGTCAGAACACATTAGTCCAGTTTTAAAGTCTTTACACTGGCTCCCAGTCAGCCTCAGAATAGACTGTAAAGTTCTGCTGCTGGTTATAAATCTGTGAATGGGTTTGGTCCAGAATACATCAGTGACATGTTAGTCAGGTATGAACCCAGCAGGTCTCTCAGATCTATGGACACAGGTCAGATAGTGGAGCCCAGAGCTCTCAGTAAACATGGTGATGATGCGTTTAGTTGTTCTGCTGCAAAGAAGTGGAACAAACTGCCAGCAGAGCTGAAGTCAGCATCACATGTGAACATTTTTAAATCAAAGTTAAATTAACTTTTTTTCTCTACTGCGTATGATTGAGAGACAGATTTATGGTCATGTTGATGATGTAATGTGTTTGTTGTTGATGTAATTTTACTGATGATTTTAAATGTTCTTGTTGATTTTAAACAGTTGAATGGTTTATCATGTAAAGCACATTGAGTTGCCTTGTGTATGAAATGCGCTATACAAATAAAGTGCGATGACATAACTTGATGCTGAGTCGCTGACAGACGTATTCCATCAAAATGGCTGACTTGTGGCTTGAGGTCACGTGACTGGGAGATCCCTATAGAAATAAATATTTCCATAAAATACTGTCTCATTTCACTTATTTATAAAATTATAGTCTTGATTATTCCATAATTATGCTCCATAGTTGTTTTTTCACAGAATTCTGAGTAAAATGTTGTCGTCGGACAAAGGGGGGACTTGGGCACACATGGTCAACAGTTTTCAATTAAAATGACATTAGAAGTTTAGCTCAGTTGTGGGCAAACTCGAACTTGTTTTACCCATGAATTTAAAACAGATGTTTGCAACAGGTTGAGTTAAGTCTATTCCCCTCCCTCGGTCCCTTAATGGGAGCTGATAAAATCAGTGCCTTGGCAATCAGCGGGGCTTCTCGGCTGATGTGTTCCCGACTTCTACATCAACCTTGTCCTTCTCAAGCACACCCTGTTGAAAACAAGAGACATATCGGTTCAATTAGAGCCCCTGCTTTCAACCCAGCAGACGATAGGAGGCAGTGGATCAAGACCTGGATAAAGATCGACCAGCTTAGCTTCTGTGCGTTTTCAGCTAGAATTGGAAATGTCCGACCTTTCTTTATTGCTTAGAATATTCAGATGCGACTGAATTTACAAGGAAACATTGAGTATTGAGGATCTTTTTTTATTCTTGGAAGTGTTGAGGACACGCTTGGGAGAGTGTGTGCACATGAAAACGACTCAGACTTTGCACCAAGTCTCTACAAAGACCGTGTGAGAGAAACATTTTGACAGATTTAGCTCAAGGCCTGGGAGGAGCCTTCACATGCCTCTTTCTGTTCAGACGAGGAAGAAAAATAAAGTGTGTGAGTGCATTGTTTGTCACGTCAGAAAACACAACGTGAAAAGGAATCAGAACCATTGCTCTTTGTCTTACCCAGCATCTATCTATCAGTGGAAGTATAACTTTATTCCATCTCTGAAGGTGGTTGAACACAGACATTAACATTGAAGAACAGTCATGTGGAGACAGGACCATCTATAAGGGGGAATAAAGGGGAGAGATTTTTGGGGTCCATCCTTAAAGTCAGCAAAATGATGGTCCATCGTTCTATGAATCTGTGATAACCACATTTATTTATTTATCTGAATAATATCCACTGTTATTCAAAAATTTTATTTTCGCCGCAGTATATAGACATTTTAAAGATGTAAATCTTTGTTTTAATCAGAAATAAAATGGGTTAAAAGGTACCAAAAATGGTGGAAAAAAACACAGAAATTGGTTAAAAGTTGAAAATTTAAGTGGCTAAAACAGGCAGAAAAAGTGATAAAAATGGTTCAAAGTGTCAATATCGGCTATTTTAATAATAATAATAAAAAGGAACAATTAGTTTAAACTGGTAAATAATGGGCATTACAAATCGTCAATGTGGTTAAATTGGCAAAAATAAGCATGAAACATGGTGAAAGGGGGTTGACAATAATGGGTCAATATATGCAACATTATGTGGGAAAAATGATGAAAATGTCTTAAAATTGGAAAAAAAAAATGTGCAGAAAAGACATTGAAATTTGATGGAGAAGTGGCATAAATTGAGTAATGTAGCAAAAATGATGGCAAGAAAAAGTGATGAAAATAGGTTAAAATACGGCAAGTTTGGAGTAGTTGCAGAAAAACGGTAAAAAAATGTGTACTTAACACGATGTATAAGTGATACATAAAGCATGTAAGGTCAGGTGTCAACAATACCCAGGCAATAAGTGACAGACTGATGTCTGTTTTCTCTTTTCATTAATTTTGTGACCAATTTTTATTTAATTTGCAGAGATTATGTGATATAATTTCAGGAAAATTTAAAATTTGAGATTTAAAATAACTGCAGTCATGTGATAAAAGCATGGGAAAAATTACAACCCTAACCCTTTAGATAACTGAGATATCTACAACTGAATTTTGTGGTGAATTGGACAATAATTATTTTTATTCTGACTTTTTTACTTTCTCCTGCGGCCCAAAATTGATGATCTAAAGGGCCGGATTTGTCCCCCGGGCCTTGAGTTTGACACGTGGGTTAAAATATGGCAAGTTTAGTTTAGTTGCAGAAAAAGCGTAGAAATAAGCAGCAAAAATGGGCTCAAATTGTAAAAAAAAAAATTCTTAGTTTCTTGAAAGCATCTGGCGACCCCTTCCTAGTGTCTCGCGACTCCAAATGTGGTCCTGACCCCAAGGTTGAGAACTGATCTACCAGACCCTAAACTGACTAAATGATTTTCTGCCTTTTATTATACAAAAAAAACCCCATTATTTTTAAACATTTGATCAGGAATATTGAGTGTTCAGCTTGTGTTGTTATACATGTAGATTCCAGGAGGGGGCAGTAGAGGAAAAAGTGCAAACGACATAGATGCTATTGCATGCACTGGTTCTTCTTTGCATCCATTGATTATTAAACACAGGAAATAAACACTTGGATCACGTGACAGCGATTGAGAGACTTTGCCGCAGTGCTGCTCTTACCGTCTTTTCTTTTCCCTAAAGAGTGAAAGAGATGCTGAAGAGAAGCCCGATCAATATTTATCCCCCTCTATCTGACCCTCGCTGTCAGCTGTTGGCTCACACATCTTTTCTTCTTCTTCTCTATTATTCTCCCTCAATGCATCCTTGTTGAGTCATTACAAAGCACAACACCTGCTTGGCATAGTAATCACACTATGATCCTTACAGACCTCAGTAAGAGCTTAACAAAGGTCTATTCTAATAACTACAGCAAAAAAAGGGCATTATACAGTATACAGTCAGGGTTGGGGGCAATTACATTTTTCAGTTACAATCAAATTACAATATTTGTTTTTATCCTTAGAAAATCAATTAAAATTATGTTCTCAATTACTAAAGTTCAATTAAAATTAATCGCAATTACTGAGCCTGAAATAAATAACCTAATAAAAGTTAACCTTCCTCTTGTGTTAGCTTTCTGTTAGCATCTCTAATGCTAACGGGTTCTAAATCAGCTGTAAAATACATTAAAATCAAATATCTATAATCTAATTTCTATTAATTACCTCATTAGTAGAGCTGCACAATTGATCTAATTTTAATCATGATCACAATTTCGGTTGCCACAATTAAATTAACCAGCAATATTTATGTTTAAAATATCTGTAATAGTGTATTTATTCAGTCAGCCTCTGGTACATTTAAAATTACTGGGTAAAGTTTTATTAAATATATTTTTTCAAATTTTAATTTCATTTTAAAGCTTAATTTTGCACTACAAACTGTACACATGTTGTTTGTTTAAAATAGTGCAAAAAAAACAAAAAAACCCAAAACAAAACAGATTTTTCCCTAATATGATAAATAATTGTGATTACAATATTGATAATAAATAATTGTGATTATCATTTTAACCATAATCGTGCAGCTCTACTTGTTAGGCTTCCTAATCTATGAAAATATAGGGTTTAATATTTTTGGTGTAGGCAGTATAGCCTTCGATTTATTTATTTTTCATGTAAAATGTGAGAAAGCATGATGTAAAACATATTTTAATAATTAATAACTACATACCGTATGTGTAGAACTGTATATAGAACTGTAACATGGTTCCCCAGTTTTGCATTAAATTATAATTGGCAATTTTTTATGGAATTTTCATGGCAAATACAATTGCAAAGTCAATTTTTTTAACTCAATTACAATTGAATTACAATTATGAGAGCAACATATTTAAAAAAAAAATCCTAATTACAATTATAAATGACCCCCAACCCTGTATACAGCCTGTTTACAAGGTCATATCAGAACACACCCTGTAAACAGAAAGTTCTACACGTAAAATGAAAAGTGTTCAGACATAAATATAAACTTCCCTATAAGTTGCACATATGCTAAATATTGAAAAGTCCCCAGTTGTTTCCATTAATCATCCGGGGGAGAAAAAAATGCTTTGATCTTCTGCAAAACACAAGAACATTTGCATGATATCAGAGTTTTTGAGAGCAAAACACCCCCGAGGAACGTTTCCTGGTAAAGAAATCTAATTTAAGTGCTTTACATAGATTTCACCGTGGTGAAGTTAAAGTTTGTAAAAAGTAAAGTATGTAAAAGCCCATTGTTTGCTTGATAGAATAAAAAGGGTGTTTGCTTGTACCTTACCAGTATGTAACCAATGTTTTAGGTAGAAAAAAACACAACCATAACAAAAGAAACATGCATATATTCCAACTGCAAATTTGCAAATAAAAACATGATATCTTGATCCAACATTCAATAATAAAAACATTATTTCTAATGGCTAATTATCAGAGAACTAAGATATTATTCAGCCATTTTGCACCACTGACAAACCATTAGTTGTGCAAAGTAAAACTGTTTAAATGAGCTCAGTTGCTTTCCTGTTAGATCCATAGATCTTATGCAAAAAGTGTCAAACTCAAGGCCCGGGGACCAAATGGGGCCCAATAGATAATTCAATTTGGTCCACCTGGAGAAAGTAGAAACAATAACAAAAAACAATAATAATACAAAGTGCAAAATAAAAAATACTTAAGTTTTAGTTTTCTCAACAACTCAATGACCAACATTAAAATACAGTAGAGTAGTAGGCGTAAGTAATCAATAAAAACAAGGCAGAGGTTGTATTTAACAAATATATTTAATATTGTTGGCCACTGTAACGTCATCATTGGCAAAACATCAACAATTCATATCTTGGTTCATAATTAACTGACCTTTATATAATTGGACTCAGTTATGTTGGATTAGTTCTTCAATTACCCTACAGCAGACATAGGCAACTGGCGGCACGGGGGCTACATGAGGTCCTAGGCCTAATTTTTGCGGCCCACAAAGTAAACGGTAAAAATACACAAAACAAAAGCAAGAATACATAAAAAAATGCAAATAATTACAACAGGTTTAAAGAAAAGATGATGTAGAAGAAGAGTGAGTTTGAAACATGAGGTCGTTAATCAGTGATTGAATGACAGCGCTGTGTGTGCACTTTTAAAATAAGCTGAGTGTGTGAGATTCAATAAAACATCCTCAGGATGAAAGTCAGTAATGGGTGTCGGTGAGCTGAATATATAAAGCTGAGTTCTACAGACGTCAAACATCAAAGGCACTGTTTGAACATTTGATGTAATTGTGTTTCAGACTGACGAGGGTCCATATGGATACCAGGGCAGACACACTGAGGGGAGGACAAAGACAAAGTTGAAGGAAAGGACAATGATGGAGGGGAACATAGATGGAGTAAATATATAGACCGTCTCAAGGTTCACGCCAACCATAATGTGTGTAACATATACAATGATGCAAAAATGATTAGTAACATAATGTTGACTTCAAATAATTGCGTCCACCGTCCTGAATGATGTTCTCACTCATTCACGTTCTTAAGGGATTATAATATCACATACTGTTTTTAACCATATAAACCATCACAACAATGTCAAACTTGGGGGAAAAAAATAGCTACATAAGCAAGCCAGCACTTCTCACGTTTAAAGCGATGCCATGTCGGAATGAATCCATATATTCCATCAAAAGTGGTCTCAAAATATTCCTCAGACATTCAAAAATCCAATGAATTCCAGCAGTTAATCCAAAAGGCTGAGCGTGTCGTTAAAAATCCTCATTTTTAGATCAATGTTGTAATGATCAATGCACCATTTACATTGTCAAAAAAAATTGTGCAACAGAAGAAGAACCAAGTCACATGACTCGAGCGCCAAAAAATGATCATTTTCAAAAGAACAAAAGTGAATTAATATATGTTTTGTACAGTCATTGTGTTTTATGGCACTTAAAATGTGTATATTATGCACAATATATATATATATATTTTTTGTGGGGGGGCACTGCCCCTTGCCCCCCCGAAAACTCAGCATATGTAGGAGCTGACGGACAAAAACAAAGACAAACGATACATAGACACACTCACAGTACTCACGGTGACTCTGAAAGGCGTGGCAGCGGTGGGCGTTGGCTCCATGGTGGGCGTACCCTTGTCTGAGGACCCTGGCATGCTGCGTCGGCGTCCTGTCCTCTCTGGAGGGGACTCTGCAGACAGGACAAGGTCAGGTCACACTTTGTTACAACTATCATTAAAATAAGAACAAAAGGAACTTCTACTTCAATTTTTATACATAAGTTCTGTCATTAAGTGTTGTTCGCTAAATAATGACACCTTTGGAGCTATGTTGGCATCTAGTGGGGTTAGGTTTCGGGTAACGAACGACTTTTAATGACAGCCTTCATGACACCTTATTCATGACCAATATTTTTTAGGGCCGATGCCGATACCAATTTATTTTCCATCAGTCTTAGCCGATGATCGATACGGACTGACGATTTTCTTGAGCCGAAATTTGGAGCCGATAGTCTCAATTTTTAAAACAAGGAACATTTATTGAAATTAACAAAGGTGAGGTTGAACAAGAACAAGTAAAAAATATGTCTGCTCTCTGTAAATAACGCAGATCTGTGAACACAGGAGCCTGCATCGGCCGATGCCGATACGCATAAAAAACGCAAAAATCGACCGATAATATCGGCCGGCCGATGTATCGGTCTCTCACTAATGCTAATGACAAGTGTGATGTCATAATAATGACAGTGTAATGTCAGCCTTTATGTAGAAAACTGTGTTTCACAAAACACCTGAGCACTGTTACAGTTAACCAATTAAATCAAGCGTATGAGAGTTTATGTAGGCATCAACAATGGACCGATGGATGATAAAAATATTATAAAAATATTATAATATCTCTTTAAAGAATCTAATCTACTCTAACAAAGATGATTGATTCATGCAACACAGGGGCGGACACTTCTTCTATGTTAAGGTTTCATTGATTCAGACATTTTTTTTGGAAGTTTACTTTGATCTCCTGACATAATAATAATAATAATAATAATAATAATAATAATAATAATAATAATAATAATAATAATAATAATAATAATAATAATAATAATAATGGCTTGGATTTATATAGAGGAGACTCAAAGCGCATTACAGAAACCATTATTCATTCACACCAGTCACTCACACAGTCATACCGGTGGTGGTAAGCTACAATGTAGCCACAGCCACCCTAGGGCAGACTGACAGAGGCGTGGCAGTCATTTCGCGCCTACATCCCCTCTTCATGCACAGTTCATACTCACTCATACAAGGCAATGTGGGTAAAGTGCCTTGCCCAAGGACACAACAACAATGACTCGGTGAGAGCGGGATTTGAACCCCCAACCCTTCGGTTACTGGACAACCCACTCTACCACTGAGCCATGGTTGCCTCCCTGACGTGTTACGACTACTGAACTGCAGTCTTCCTCAGAGGTGTCTGCTGATTGCTTTGATGTGTTCTAATAAGTTGTTACTCATAAGCCAGGGGTGTCGAACTCACTTTAGTTCAGGGGCCAAATACGAGAGCAGTTTGATCTCAAGTGTCCCACAGATTTATAACGGGAACATTACATTTCAGTCTCACCTTAAATAAGTCAACTTTTCCCCACCACTTCAATTGTCCTACCCTGACTCCCTCTTCCCTGTTCGCTTCCCCCCTCACCTAGGTGTAACACTGCCCTCTCTTTTTATATCCTCCCTATAATTACGTGTTTCTTACACTTCCTTAGGGGAGGGCTGGTGGTGGTCACAATTATGCAATAAAATAAATTATTTTATTGAATTGCATTAAAAAAACATGCATTACTGTCTATAAAAAACAAGTAATTTCAACATTATAAAATATTAAATGTTTAAGAAACCAACATATCCAAGCAACAAGTCATAGATATCAGTCCCAACAGGATCTTCACTTTAAATGTTCTAGATTTTGTGACCAATTTACATTTCATTAAGGGAAATGCTATGTAATAATTTGAAAAAAATTCTAGAATTTTGTGTTTTTTCAACAATTTAACATTTTTAAGAAACAAATCAACCAAAGTTTGACAAAAGCATTTGTTATGGGGAAGAGATCTGACCTGGTGCTAAAGTTCTGTACCTAATGAAAGAAGCTAAGTGCACTAGCCCACTGCTAAACTTCCAAACACTATCTTTGTTGTGTCGACAGCAGATCTGGGCTTGCCGAGAGGAATGTGAACGATGTGGAGAACACAAGTCCTTACAGGGATGGCCACTACCTGATCACATAAATGAGGGTTAACACACATTTTAAAGAATCTAACATTGTAAATAAAAGGGAAAAAATAGTATTCTGAGTAGATTTTTAGCATTTCTGTTCATCAAGACTGACCTTTTTATTTTCAGTTCATGTTCTAATGAAAATAATTATCATCATCATTATTTCATTATCCTTTGAAACCAAAAATACACATTTTCCCCTTTTTGTTAGTTTTCCACTCGAGTACCCCCTGTAGTACCATCGCGTACCCCTAGTGGTACACGTAACCATGTTTGAGAAACTCTGCTCTGGCTCACAGTTTTACAGAACGACTCGCAACATTTTAATTGGAACTCACACAATGACAAGAAAAAAAAAGCTACAAAACTTTGGGGAAAAGATGTAGAATCTAGGACATGATGAAACAATTGAAGTGCGTCTTTGGCAACAATGCTGATCTATTCTTAGCCCTTAAATGTAAGACGTTGTTAGGAACATTACTCAGTCTAGGCCATGTTACATCATTTAAATGAGCCTTTGGAGTTGTGTGGAACATTGAACTCAAACAGCATTAGAACTAAATGTAATGCTGTGTGACTCTAATTGGAATGAAACTGGGTTTTAAAGCAAATCTTCTTGGCAATCCGTCCGTCTCCTCACACACACACACAAGAAAGCACTCCGTGCGAAACGAGAGAGAGCAGAAAACAATTTGAACTCAGTACAGTGGCTATTTATGAAGGAACTTCCTTGAGTTACTTGATCTAATCTTCAAGATTTTGGAATGCAGCAACTAGGATATCAGAGTCGGACCATTTAAAAGAACAAAAACACACACACACACAGTATAAAGCAGACATAGGAAACTGGAGGCCCTTGGACCCAAAAGTAAACGTACAAAATGACACAAATACACAAAACAAAAACAAGAATACATAAAAAAAATACAAAGAATTACAAAATTGCAGGGAAATATAATAAAAGACAAGAAAAACAAAAATTAACAAAAGGACGACAGTAACACACAAATTACTAAAAAGTAGACAAAAAAGTCAAGAAAAACACAAAATAAGGAAAACCTTGTCTGCACCAGAGGAAATGCAGGAAATACAATCATTATTCTACTTGGAAACATACACCAACCCATCAATGAACATTTTCAAATCATTAAAGATATTTATTTAGTTGCATTATAAAATTATTTGTGAATTTATTATGTCATAGCCCAGACATGCAGCCCTCGGTCTAATTTTATGCAGCCCCCAAAGTAAACATACAAAATGACGGAAAAGAAACAAAACAAAAGCAAGAATACATTAAAAAAATACAAAAAATTAAAACATTGCAGAAAAATACAGTATAGTAAACATGAATACACAAAATTACTCCAAATAACAGAAAACGACAACAAAAATACACAAAATCACTCAAAAAAACTTACAAAAATACACAAAATTAAAATAAAATAAAAAGAAAAGACAAGAAAAACACAACAAAATGACCTACAGTACTAACAAACAAGCAAAATGGCAAGAGAAATACATAAAAATTACTACAAAAAATACACAAAAGGACAACAGAAATGCACAAAAGTCAATCATAACAAGCAAGACAACAACAAACATACACAGAATGACAGAAAAACACAAATTCGATTAAAAAAACACTTTGTTTTCTGTCCTGTTAATGCTCATTATTCTAAATGCTGAAATTATGATGATGATAATAATAATAATAATGTTGATAATGTGGCCCTTTGCTGGTATAAAAGATAAGACATCTTTAGTCAGAGAAGAATGGAACATAATCAGTCCCATTGATCAATGAGCATTTTACATTTTGCATGTACAGAAAGCCGCATTTCCACAAAAAAGCGGTTGCCATGACTACCCATTAATAAAATATATGATGATGCATAATACTGCTGACTCGATGGTGAGCTAGCTAATTCGTATGAAAACACTATTAAACATTCTAGAGAGATTTCTGATTGACAGATTAGATAGAGGTGTGCATTGCCATGAATTTGACAAAATCATAAGATTCAGGATTTGGATGTAATACCTAAAGTATATTTTAAACTATTATTTTACTAAATCAACAAAAGGAAAGTAATCGGTAACTGTAGGCCTAACTTTACAACCTGTATAACCAGTTTACCTCATGTTTTAGACCAAATATAGATAGAATCATTTTAATTTAACCATTTCTAAACAGAAATACCTTTATTTCTAAACATAAATATACTGTATTTTAAATACTTACACATTTGAGCCCTTTAAATAGATAAACAAACAAGCTAGTATTAAATTATTTTCATCTTTTCATATAAACAACTCAATAAATGAATTAAGAAATCAATTATAAAACAATTACGAAGCATGATAAAAATTTTGAAATTTTGCCAATAACAAGAGATGAGGATTTTTCCATTCTTAAAACTGATCCACAATTACTGTAGAATGTTAATTCTGGATCAAGTCCAAAATGTAATGGAATCTTCCATGATGTAAAATATATCTTTGCTTTAGACATAATCCTGCTAACAAACAAACACACGCTAGTAAAAATACTTCCTCCCTAGTGGAGGTAATAAAGAACAGAAAGGGAAGTGGTGACAAGCCGAGACTGGCCAACACATGGAGTTTTTAATGATTGTGGGTATTTAGGTTAGAAATAGTGCTTTGATATGGCTTTTATTGAGTAGAGTGTTTGTGTCACACACAGAAGTCAAAGTGGGGAAGATTTTCCTGTATTAGATGCTACAGTCAGATGTGAACATTTACAAGCGTGGATCATAGATTTATACAGCAGTTAGTCCTTATAACAGAGTAGTTTGTTGGATTCTACACATTTAAAGCAGCCGGCTGTGCATTAGCACTGGTTCTCAACCCCCAAAATAAAGGTCCCAGAGAGCGGGGACCCCCACTGTACCTGAAGGTGGTTGAACACAGACATGAACATTGAAGAACAGTCATGTGGAGACAGGACCATCTATAAGGGGGAATAAAAGGGAGAGATTTTTGGGGTCCATCCATAAAGTCAGTAAAATGATGGTCTATTGTTCTATGAATCTGTGATAACCACATTTATTTATTCATCTGAATAATATCCACTGTTATCCAGGAATGTTTAGTATTATTTGCACCATAGTATATAGTCATCTTACAGATGGAAATCCTTGTTTTAATCAGAAATAAAAAAAGGCGGTTGCTGTATCAATATACCAACATTCTATCTGTATGCAAGACCCCTATTTGGCCAGTTTAGGTCACATGACAGGTCAGTCATGGCCAGTTTAGGTTGCATGACTAACCCTAACCCTAACCCTAAAAATTGTTGCGATATTGGGTTATAACCTAACATAAACCCAATCCAAAACATGACGCTACATACTTGTACTTCGGTAACCGTACCAATAGCACCGGGGGTTGTCCGTTCGGAAACCGTACAAATTGACATTTTCAATAAATAATGGGTTAAAACTGACAGAATCGCCGAAAAGGTGGTGAAATAGAATTTTAAAAACCCACAGATATTGGTTAAAAGTTACAAATTGAAGTGGCCAAAAACAGACAGAAAAGGTGGTTAAAAGGGTTCAAAGTGTCAATATTGGCTTAAAAGTAGCACAAATGGAGGAGGGGGGGTTTGGGGTAATGTAATTTAAAAAGTAGGAACAAGTAGTTTAAACTGGCAAATACTGGGCATGACAAATAGTGAATGGGGTTTAATTGTTAAAAAAATAAGCATTAAATATGGTGAAAAGAGGTGAAAAGTGACAATTATTGGTCAACATATGTGACATTAGGTGGAAAAAGTGGTGGAAAGGGTTTATAAGTGCTGAAAATGTCTTGTAAGTGGAGAAAAATGCGCAGAAAAGGCATAAAAATGGAGAAGTGGCAGAAATGGGAGGAATGTAGCAAAAATGCTTTAAAAGGAGCAAAAATAAGGTAATAAAAAGTGATGAAAATAAGGTAAAATATGGGAAGTTTAGTGTAGTGTAAAAATAAGCAAAAATGGGCTCAAACTGTTCTCGAGACCCCAAATGGAGTCCTGACCCCAAGATTGAGAACCCCTGCAATAGTAAAAAGCTTTCTGTAATGATTAGATAGTTAGTCTGGAACATTCTTATTGCAGACATGATTCTTACTGTGGGATATTTTCTCCCTCAAAGGCTCAAAGCACCTGTTTCCATGGCAGCAGTTATCTCTAAAGAAGTAGTACGGGGAAGATCGAGGCATCTAAAAAGACTCTGTCAATGTTTCACCCTGGAAGTAAATGGAGATGCTTTCCATGTTCCCTCATCTCCATAGCACTCACTTCCTGCAATCATCTGAAATCGTACATCGTGCTTATGTGTGTTTTTGTTTTACCATTTTCTTGTGTAACTCTTAACCTTGTAACTCGGACACTTGAAACTTGGCACTTAACAGACAGCTTTTAGTTCTAGGTTTGATGTTTTCTTTTCAGCGTGAATGGTTAATGCAGATGTTTTAAAGTGCTCTGCTTTAGGGATGAGTTAGTGTGGTTCTGTAATCATTTCATTCAATCTTCAAATACCGATTATGCTTTTACAGCAAATCAGTCTTTTGAACAACAGAACACACTGCGTCACAAGGAATAAAGCTCTATTAATGTTGATTAAAACTTAATAATTGCCTGAGACATAAATAGTTAGATATAATACAGATATGAGACAGAGAGAGAACCAAGAAGTTTTCTTATTTCCTCATATGGCTGCAGCACATGAAGCACCGCCAAATGGTCTATCACGAATAAAAGGTGTGTTTACTATTATCACTAGTCTGGAGGAGACATGACTGGTTAGCTGACTGGTTAGCTGACTGGTTGACTGGTTAGCTGACTGGTTAGCTGACTGGTTGACTGGTTAGCTGACTTGTTGACTGGTTAGCTGACTTGTTAGCTAGCTGGTTGACTGGTTAGCTGACTGGTTAGCTAGCTTGTTGACTGGTTAGCTGACTGGTTAGCCGACTGGTTAGCTAGCTGGTTGACTGGTTAGCTGACTGGTTAGCTGACTGGTTGACTGGTTATCTGACTGGTTAGCCGACTGGTTAGCTAGCTGGTTGACTGGTAAGCTGACTGGTTTACTGGTTAGCTGACTGGGTGACTGGTTAACTAGCTGATAGACTGTTTAGCTGACTGGTTGACTGGTTATCTAGCTGGTTGACTAGTTAGCTGACTGTTAGCTAGCTGGTTGACTGGTTAGCTGACTGGTTAGCTAGCTGGTTGACTGGTTAGCTGACTGGTTAGCTAGCTGGTTGACTGGTTAGCTGACTGGTTAGCTAGCTGGTTGACTGGTTAGCTGACTTGTTGACTGGTTAGCTGACTTGTTGACTGGTTAGCTGACTTGTTGACTGGTTAGCTGACTTGTTAGCTAGCTGGTTGACTGGTTAGCTGACTGATTAGCTAGCTGGTTGACTGATTAGCTGACTGGTTAGCTAGCTAGTTGACTGGTTAGCTGGCTGCAAACCTCTCATAAGAGATGCAATCCGGGACTCGAGAGCGAGCGAGAAAACCACCAAAGCTAATGCGCTCAATGTATTTATACGCTCCAGCAGCAGGGGCAGGTTTATGCTAATGATGGCTTCGTGACGTAACGCGGCTATGATTTCTGACCGACCCCCATTAAACCAACCACAATTAAATTCTAAATGGTTGAATGGCTTTTTACATGTTTTAAGGAATACATTTATGACCTATTTATTGTGTTTAGAAGAAAAAAGCTGAATTCGCTTTACATTTTGTTTAATAATGCTGCAACGGGCATCATTTCTGACAGGCTTCACTGATAATTCAGGGTTTGTTTGGCAAATTCACACATAGTAGGCTAGATATCACAGGGCTACATATGGCAGATTGTTAGTGCGCAAAATGTCACACGACAACAAAGTCACAGTTGTAAAGGTTGAAAGATTTGTTCCTAAGTCGACTACGGCACACAACACTGAACAGGATAACAATGCCTAATGATGATGGATTGATTTAGTCACACAGAGATTAATATTGTCATTTAGTATAAGCAGGTTTAACAATAAGATGTGATCTTCCCAGGAAATGTCTTTACAAATAGCATAAAAGCTCAAAGGGTTAAAATACTTAATAATCAGAATCAACATTTTCTTTAACACTTTTGTAAATAGGGCTCTTGTTTTGAAGTTACCCGGAAGTTTTGTCAGCAGTACAATGTCTCCGACAATCTCCGAAATGTCGGAATGAAATGTCTATACGTAAGTAAGTAAGTAAGTAAGTAGTTTATTTATAAAGCGCTTTTTGCAGATAAAATCACAAAGTGCTGTACAGAGTTGTGGTAAAAGTACAAGTGTAACACAATAGAATAATAAAACAAGAGTGCATAAACATCATAAGAACAGCAACATTAAAGGATAAATAAAAATTAAAATCCAGTAACTAAAAGCTTTACTGTAAAGTGTAGTCTTCAGCAGTTTTTTAAAAGTGACCACACAGTTGAGCTCCCTGAGAGACTGGTGCAGGTTATTCCAGAATCTGGGAGCTACAGCCTGGAACGCCAGGTCTCCTCTGGTTTTAAATTTAGTTTTTGGGGTCTTTAGGAGACCCTGACCTGAAGACCGAAGGCATCGCCCTGATGAGTAGGGGCACAACAAGTCCGAGATATATTTAGGGGCCTGACCATGTAATGCTCGGAACGTGAGAACTAATATTTTATGTTCTATGCGAAACTTAACTGGAAGCCAGTGCAGAGTAGCAAGAATGGGGTGATGTGGGATGTTCTAGAAGCACCAGTTAAAAGTCTGGTAGCAGCGTTCTGAACGATCTAGAGTCTGTTTAGGGTCGACTTATTAAAACACGTAAAAACAAAATTACAGTAGTCAATACGAGATGATATAAATGTCTGTATGACCAGTTCCAGATCTGATTTTGATAAAAGATGCCTCACTTTAGAGATATTTCTCAGGTGGTAAAAACAGTTTTTAGTCAATTGACGACAATGTCCCTCCAAAGACATGGACTGATCAAAAACAACCCCAAGGTTTCTGAGGCTGGTTTTAACAGATGAGCTCAGATCACCAAGAGAGTTTTTAATTAGAGGATGTTTTTATCAGGAGCAATGATCAGAGTTTCTGTTTTGTTTGAATTTATCTGGAGATAATTTGATGACAGCCAGTTTTTGATACAGGACATACAGTCTAAGAACTCAGATAAAAAGTGAAATACGTGAGTTTTATGACTCAAATTATTCCACAAAAATTTCCCAAATTCTTAAATTCAGGGAAATTTAAGTGAAGATCATGCATGAACTGACAGTGCATGACGTTATTGTTGAATTTGCAACTAAAATCTGTGGCCGACTTAAGCTCAAACTGCCCCTGAACTACAATGAGTTTGACACGCCTGTTCGACTTGTTTCTGCCTCAGACATTTTTTCCCCAGTTTCTCCTAAAGAGGTTGAATAATTACAAACACAAGCACACGACGGGTCAAAGATCATGGTTCATGAGTATTTTATGAATACAAGCCTGAGTTTCATCATTAAACATTTGAAGAAACACGACAAAATCATCATTAAACAACATTTACAAGCTTGTGTCTGAGTCTACTCATTCAAAGCTTGGTTTCCCTTCCTTTTGTTCCAGTTCCTTCCTTCCATTTAGAACCAGTAATATTGGTCAGAGTGCATGTTTCCCCAGTCATTCCTATCTAGATGTCGTCTATGTAATAATCAGAAGCAGCTTCCCCTTCCCATCCTTTTCCTCGGTGCAGGATATTTGTTTGGTAACCCCTAACAAGGGTTAAAGCACAAGTGTGAAAACTCTGAAAGCCTAATGCACACTGAGCTCATAAGAGTTGATTAGAAAACAAAGTTGAATATTAAAGTGAGGATTGATTCATTAAGGCTGAAAACAGCAGAGCTAGCTGGCAGCCAGTGATGTGTCTCAAACGTTGCCAGACGAGCCACTGATAGGATGCAGTTAATCATCGCAAAGGGAGAGAAATAAACAAGCGTATTTGCATATAAACAGAACGCGTGCAGAAGTTTAGGCAGAAGTGAAACTATGATAAAAGTTGACTGTGCATGTTTTCCGGGTTATTAATTGTTGAATCATCTCGTTGTAATGATGGAGCTGCAGGCAATTCTGCTTTGATTCAGGTCCAAGGTGTCATATTGAATAAATCCATCAGAAAGAAAAGAACATTTTTGGCTGCCCATAACCCATTTTTTTTTTTTTTGACTCATGCACTATAGACACGAACCAACAGGCAGTGGAACCATAAGTCATTTCAAATTTAATGTGCTCTAGTTTGCACTTCCACTGTAAATGTATGTAAAGTATGTAAGGCACTGACAATATCTGAGCAATAAGTGACGGATATCAGCCCCGGCAGAATCTTAACTTGAAATTTCCTTTTGAATAATTTTTTTTTTTTTTTTTCTTTGTGTTTAAAACTGACTTCCATCATGTGATATAAACATTAGAAAACTGTGAGCCTAGCAATTGGTAGTTTACACAATGATTCATGTTTTTTCAGTCATCTTCACTTTCTCCTGCGGGCCAAATTGGATGCTCTAAAGGACTGGATATGGCCCCCGGGCCTTGGATTTTAAACTTGTGTCTCACGCCATGGAAAATTCCATTAAACTTATTTTATCTGTCCATCTATTTTCCTACTTTTTGTGACCAGGTGAAGTTTCTAAACTTCTGCAAAAATAGCTTGACTACGATGATTTTTTTCTAATTTATTTACTTCAAATATTAAACAATTCCTGAGGAGTTGTTTTTTTTTTTGTGAAGCTTATATTTAGTAATGCTGTGACTTATTGTATACATGGCAAAATAATTGGGTTGACAAATTTATTTACTGTGTTAGATATCGTTAAACAAACAAAATTAAAGGATGTTTTTGCAAATTTCTTGCTTATTGCAGAGAAACACATAAATATATTGGTTTAGGAAAATGACACTGGAGTGTCAGCCTGTGAAATAGTAGGTAACTACTAACATGAGGATGAATGCTTGAAGACAACTGACAAGATACAAAGACAATGGAGACAATAGACAATGAAATACATGGCAAATCATACTGAGATGGAGAAATAAATGACTTGACTGACTGAACTATGGTAGCTGAGACATCAGTTCAACCCTTAGCAAGTAGTAGAGTATTAAAGGGGCAGTACTGTGAAAAAAAAATCACTTTATAATGGTTTTGCTACAGTAAAGTTGAAGTTCTGTTTCCTCCCTCCCTTGTTATTCCACATTTTGTAAAAAGTCAACTCCATTTTTAGTACCCGTTATATTGCCTCATATCGTCTTTGAGATGATCTCATGTGTTTGTGATAAGTAGTGGAGAGGATGATAATAAACCAACACGCACCCTGAAAGAGTGTTTGTCTGACTCACAATCACAATAGCCGCTTAGATATTCATGTATTTTACTGCTATGTGCAGTGTTTTGGCTGAAAACTATAACACGACTGTGTGGATAGCAAAAGAAAATCGCAAGTGATCAGCTGTCGTGTGAAGTCAGAGTCTACAGACACGCCCACTCGTGAATATGCATGTCGGCCACAAAGCGGCCCGTTTTAAGAACTACTCAGAAAGTCACTTTTCAGAGGCTAAAACTCTGGAAAACAGGCAAGTTTAGAAAAATAAACCTCAAATACTATGTTGTTGTTGGGGTTCTTAGAACAAATGGTGAAAAATATCATCAAACTGGACCTTTAATACTGGTGCAGGGTTGCACTTCTTTGGTGGGAAACCACCATATGTGGTGCAAATACTTTAAATACTTTAATCTGTATGTAAAAACAAGATAAGAAATGAACTTAGTCTGAGCTTGTTCGACAAACACAAAAGGTTGAATCCAGGATGTTGTTGACAACAGAGCATATGTTGGAATTTTAAGTAGACCATGACTGAAGAGTCCACACACACACACACACACACTGGGCAGATGACATGTGTATCAAAATTTGAAAGCTGTCAGGCTGTGTTTACTGTGTTGTGTTTTGTGTCAGACACACTCTCTCTCTTCTTGTTTCTTCAATAAATACATCACTTTTCTGCTTTTTTCTACTCACATCACTGAGAATGAGTTAGTTTGGCATGGTGTAAAAATGCTAAGTATAAGAAAGAAGAGCAACAATTTTACTTAGGACAGCAATAATATATAATATGTATATAATGGTATCAAATATATCAATACTTAAACATAATAAAAAGGTTTTTTATTAATTTATATATTGCCACACTAAATTTAATAGAATTTAAATTTGTGTAGTAGATATTAAATACTAAACTATTGATTTA
This sequence comes from Gouania willdenowi, assembly GCF_900634775.1. Taxonomy (NCBI): domain Eukaryota; kingdom Metazoa; phylum Chordata; class Actinopteri; order Blenniiformes; family Gobiesocidae; genus Gouania; species Gouania willdenowi. Next base: position 30,054,796 of record NC_041055.1, on the reverse strand, counting down.
ATGTACATGTCATGTACATTCATGTGTATGTATGCATGTGCGTATATATGTGTGTATATGTGAAAAACTGTATATGTAAAAGTTGTGCAGGATATGTATTGAATGTGTATCGTAAAAATAGTAATATAAGTAAGACAAAGTGTGAGAACCTTGTTTTGTTTTGTTGTTATGGGGTATGTATAGATGTGTGCATATATGTATGTATGTATGTATAAGCTTTGCTTCAACCCTACACCAGAGGTAGGTAATTTGTATCACAGCGGGTTTGTTTTATGTGTTTGTTTGATCAGAGGGTCACATGATCAACAATCATTGTCAGCATTTAGAATAATGAGAGTTTTTATAGTAATTTTGTGTGTTTTCCTGTCATTATGTGCATGTTTGTTGTTGTCTTGCTCGTTAGGAGGCCTTTTTTGCATTTCTGTAGTGCTTTTGTGTATTTTTTCTTTAAAATACATGTTTTTTGGAGTCATATTGTGTATTTGTACTGTCATTTTGCATTTTTTAGAGTATTTTTTTGTATGTATTTCTGTTTCATTTTGCTTGTTTGTGAGTAGTTTTTGTGTTTTTCTTGTTGTTTGTGTACTTTTGTTGTCATTTTCTGTAATTTTATATATTTTCTAAATAATTTTGTGTATTACTGTTGTCGTTTTGTTTTTGTAGTTTTGTGTTTTTTTGGAGTATTTTCCTGTGTTTTTCTCTTGTATTTTACTGTAATTTCTAAAATGTTATAATTCTTTGTATTTTTTAATGTATTCTTGCTTTTGTTTTGTGTATTTTTCTGTAATTTTGTACATTTGCTCTGTGGGCCACCAGTTGTCTATGTCTGACCTACACCCTTTCGGCTGAAAAATTAGACAATTGAGTGTTGTTTTGTTTTTCTGAAGACTGCCGAATTCAAATTCAAATTTAAATTCAACAACCAAACAAAAGAAAATGTAAAAACACTCAACAACCAAACAAAAGAAAATGTAAAAACACTCAACAAACCAAATGAATAATGCTCCATCTTTAGAATCCACCAGTAAAGAGTTTTTCTTAGTGTTTAGCAGAGGTCATGGCGATTGTATTGTATACTAGCACAGCTTACAACTGCCTCTTTGTAAAGCACTTACTGGTGTGTGAAAGAGGAGAAAAATGGAGGGAAGAGAAGAAAGAATACCAGTGACTCCTGGTGTGTGTACAGAGAGACTGTGATGTGTTAGCAGAGAAGTGTTAGGACAGAGCTGGACTTTTGACCCCTGGGATACTGTGTTTACTCAGCACTAAGATGATGGGGTGATAAAGAGGTGCTGCCCCTTCCTTTTGGAGTGAAACCGTGAACACACAGAGTTAAAAGGGAATTACTCCACCTCACAAAATGTGCCGATGAAATGCCATCAGCAGTCTTTTAAACTTCCAGTAACCACGGAGACAGATTCAGTCTCTACAAGGCTTCCACGTCAGTCCTGAGCTCAAAACAGAACATTGAACACTGCATTAAATGGAAATTAACATACAAACGAGCTAACTTATTACCATTTAATAAATACACTCTTACATATTTCTTTATTCTATGTTCAGTCTGGTCGCTTTTTATACAATAAATAACCCTACCTTTAATGTATAAGTAAAGTGTTACTTTTCCATTATTTGCACTCTCAATCAGAAACTGCCTCCTACAAACTGGAAAAACTTTTTCTCATATTATTGTGATATGTATAACTACTAATCCTGGTGATTTAATACAAAATGTAGCTAAAAATTCGGTGCTCTTTTCAGGGCAGCCATTTGTTGACAGACAGACTTTTTGGTTGCGTTCTATAGCAAAGCTCCAGTATAAATCTCTTGTTTGTAATCAGAGTTGATTTCCATGGCTTAGGAGGGATTAGCCTGCACCTGTCCCAGGGCTATTGGACACTTTCGGGTCATCTGATGAATTGTGTCATCTGGCCCATGATTCACCATCGCCTCTGGGAAAAGACCGGGGATGAAGACCCGGATTTAAGAAAAGACTCAAAGATCTGAAGGTAATCCAAGGTTAAACATTGAGACGAAGCTAAGATATGACTTCTAATCTTTATTCTCATTTCAGTGATGAATGTAAGAAATCCACCCTTACATTGGATAAATGAATGGAGTATGAATCTTTAATGAAACCACATATCACATTCAGACCCCTAGCCTCCCGGGAAGATATTAGACTGCATATGTTGATTAGTGAATCCTTTGTTTATGTGCTCTTATTTGCTTAGTAACCAACTGATTAAAGAGATTGATGCAGCTCATCTTTAAACATTGAAATGAAAGCTTGCCTAGCGTCATTCGGCTCCATAAATCCATCAAATCTCATGGATGCTTATCGTGATTCTTGAACAGACCGGTGTGTTGCATTCCTCAATTGATTAAGTATGATTTAGAAGGCTGAGTCATCCTATAGTCTGTTCTTTGGAGTTAAGCTGTCAGTGAGCTATGTTCACTGCTTTCCTTTGCTATCCATCAAGCTAACACCCACAAGCACACACACGCACAATATGCAGCTGTAGTGAAAAATATAGGCCGACGAAATCCAGGGATGAAGCGGACCAAAGGTGCTTCTTGGAATGATTGAAATGAGAATAAAGGTAGTTGTTGATGAAACACATGAAAAGTGTGCTCTTTAGTGTTTTATTAAGTATATTGTAGCAAAAAATTTGCATTAGGGTATTTAAAAACAAGGACAAAGGAACTGCACAGCCGTTTTTTGATGACAACTTAGAAATAACCTACATGGTTGTGTTTGACTTGTCGTCTAAGCACAGAGGACATAATTTAAGTCGCTCCCTTGCATTTACATTACAGGTTTTAACTGCAGCAACATTTCTCCGACCATAAGATGCCACAAAGGGTTAAACAGTTAATGCTAGGTTTATCGCTCACCAAGAAGTGCATTGTGTATTTACTTCCCTTAAACTACAAAGCAAATGGGCAATACAGGGAAAGATAAAGGAGGAAGTAAAAAAAAAGTTAGTGCATTGAGAAAGAAAAACAAAAACAACTGCAAATGGTTCCAAAACTTTAATAAGTTGGATTTCTGATATCCATGTGCAGGATCTTATGGCAAATCATGATCTTAACAAGATTAAATTAAAAAAAGAAACAAAATCAACTTTTATTTATACCCATCTGCTTTTTCCTAGACATCATTTTGGTGCAAATATAAAATCTCCATGGGGACAAAAGTGTTTCATTGAGTTTTATGTAAGAAAAACTTTTTTATTCTACCATTTTAAATACTTCTTTACAAAAGTAAAAGCATTTAGATATTATCTATTATTATTAATCTATGGAAACACAATAATAAACAACAAGAACTGGGAGCTTTTAAAGTGATGATGTAAGGTTTTAAACAGTTTTTTACATCTGTTCAAAGAAAGTGGCAACAAAAACAAGACTAGGCTTGAATTAACATTGCTGGTTCACAACATAAGAACTGATTACATCAAAAGTAAGCAAAATCAAACTGAACATTCCTGTCATGCACTACTTTTTCCGGGCCTGTTACAGCTGGCATTATTACTTAAAACTCACAGCAACTCTTTGAAAAAAGAAGTCGCCACCGAATTAAACCGCACGGCCATGTGCAAATGTACAGTGAGGGATTAAATGACAAAGGCCATCTTTACAGCATGGATTCTATAAATATAGATCTCAGAATGAGGGCAACACAACACACAATTAAAATGTACAAGGGACAATAGAATTTGTAACTGAGGACTTTCACCGGATCTGGTTTTGTTTTAACTGCTGGAACAAGGGTGTTTAACCAGATTCCGGGACACTTATCCAGGGCCGAAGCAGGCACATTCTAAGGAGGTAGGACTTAGAATGTCTGTCTACTGATAATTGGCTATGATCTAGCCACAGCCAGGTTCAATAACGACTGATGTCATTTCTTCTGTCATTATCCTGTATGAATATGGATGCAAAGTCGATCAATGATCAGATAGCAAGGTTCAGACAAAGAAAAGGTTCAGGCTTCTGGATTCATCTATCTGCAATGACAAAATATCTGCAGGTATTTCAACAGTGACTGGTAAGAGTCTTGGGAAAAGTTCAAGAAACTTAAACAACATTATTACAAAGGAAGGACCAAATAAGGACAAGGTTCAGATTGCCAATACAGCAAGCTGTACCACCTTTTGGACAAACTTCTCAACCGATACACAAGAACAAGTCGGTACCACCACCAGGGGAAACGTTTTTAAGCAGCAAAGAACCTCAGGCAGTGGTTCTAGGAGGTCACGATGAGAAAGCCTTTAGTATATTTTCAAAACAGTTTTTTTTTTCATTGTCAACTCATCTGAAGTATCAAAACTCTAGCTTACACCTTTAGGGGTAGTGCGCCAAGAAACTTGAGCTGGCTGCAAAAACAACAAAGCAAGAATCTCTCGACTATAATTTGTCTCTTGGTAAAGCTATAAGCAAACATCCAAACTGCTTAGCAATGAGAAGAGTTTGAGAAGTTCTGATGACAAACAATGACAATACAAGATTTAGCATTAAATAAACAATAATAATAATATAATCAATAGTTTCTTTAGAGAAAAGCTGTAGTTCTTGTGTGTAAATGTGAGCAAACCCTGGCAAAGAAGGGGAAACGGAACCTGATCTCGGTCTGTAGTGTACTGATATTTGCTTTTCCATTTTACAGATAACACACACATGTAGGGGGAACAATAACACATGAGCTCACGCAGCTAACATCTGATCTGTGCCACCGACAGTGTCCTCGTTGAGCCAGGCAACAGTGACTTCCTTGAGATAACCTTGCACATCTGTGCAAAGCTGTGAACACAACTACTCCATTATTTTCGGATGTTTAGCATTTTTATGCATCATGCTTCAGGAAAGTTGAACCTTTTTACTAAAAATAGTGATCTTACCCCAACAAAAGCACATTTCAATACACTATAGAATAATAAATAGTTCTTAGATGGTTTACTGTTATGGAAAATGGTAATTTTGGTCAAAGCGAATGCATTTTTGAGGTTGTGTCCATAAAACTTACCATTTGAATTGACTGTACTTTACTACACAAAACTTAAAGGGACAATTATGGATAAGCAGAATAAAGCAAAACATAAATAGTTCATTTCAATCAATGAATAGCTTTTTAATGAGAAGGTTTTAAGTGATTTTAAATTCTGCTGTTAAAAAGCCGAATACAAAAGTGGAGTAAAGAGATTTACTCATTATATCCTGATATGCATATTGGAAATCTCATCAGAAAGGATTAAGCCCTCAGACCTGAGGTCAGCTGGCTTAAATTAAACTGTCAATAGTGAAACATTTTACAAACGGCCCTGTTTTACCCCATTGATTGTTGGTGAAACCGTAGGACGGCTTGACGCCAAACTCCAAATGAAAGTATCATCAAGAGTAAGAAACTACTCTGTAAGTATTGTATTTATTTTGATCTCCATTAGCTGTCATAAGTACAGATACTCATCCTGGAGCCATAACAACTGTCAGAAAATACAACCCCCTGTAGAAAAACATTAGCTAAAGGATCCACAACCCATTATTTTGAAATATCAGTACCATAGTATGAAATTACAGTAGGTAAGAAACTTCATGTCTTAGATGTACCATGACTATGATTGAAGATATCGCGTGACAAGACCACATCATGCCACGTTCTTGTTCCACACTGACTAAAACTGGGAACAGGAACAAAACCAGTTTAGTGTCACCATGAACAAACATTCTTTAAACATATGTTGAGCATCTGTCAACATAAAGAATGCTACCAAAATCCTTTAAGACTGAACCAACTGGGCAACGGCACAAACAAAAGAACCAAGTGATTGTGACAGCATTGCAAAGAGAATGACACTTTATCTTGAGGTCTCGTTCAGTCTGGGTTTAAGGTCTTTAGCTGATGGACATGTGCAATGTCTCTTTGTGGTAAGTGCTTCTATGTAACATTATCCATGTTAAAAGAAGCTTAAGAAGTAATACTATTTTTAAGTATACTACGCCCTTATTGTTCGGATATTGTGACCAGATGAAAGCCACATTTTCAAAGCTCTGGCCAATTAAAATCTGTAACACTTTACTTAAACTTTCATACATAAGGCTGACATTACAATGTCATTATCTGTCATTAGTATGAATAAGGTGTCATGAAGGCTGTAATTAAATGTCGTTTGCTAAATTATGACACATTTTTAGCTATGTTGGCATTTTTTGGGTGAGGTGAAGGGATCTAGTGGGGTTAGGTAAAGTTAGGGTTAGGGTTAAGGTTACGGTTAGGTAGGGTTAAGGTTAGGGGTTAAGGTTAGGGGTTAGGGTAAGGCAGGGTTAAGGTTAGTAGGATTAGGGTTAGCTTATTATCAATGCAACACATTAGTTTCAACCAGATGCGTTGGAGCACGGAGACATCTAAAAGTCTCAGGAATCGGGCCCTCGAGGACTGGAGTTGAATACCCCTGGGTTAGGGTAACAACCAGAACTTAATGACAGCCTTCATGACACCTTAATCATGCTAATAACAGGTGTCATGTCATAATAATGACAGCGTAATGTCATTCATTATGTATAGAACTTGAAGTAAAATGCTTACCTTAAAATCAAATGTGGTTGTACGTATTTCATAGCATTTTATTTGTTTATTGTGCACAGATCATGCAGAAAAAACATTTAACTCTATTAAGTCAAAATGGATCGATCATAGCTGCTAAACTAGCTTTCATTCAGCAGCCCTTAACAGGTTGCTGTTGTTTTGGTAATTTTCTTCTCTAAAATGGAAGAAGTTGGACAAAATCTTCAAACTATTTTATCCAGACAACTTTAAAAATCAGAATGCGTATCACTCCTGGTAGTCAGTGGTGGTTCTCTCCTTCATCTGGCTACAAGCTGCCCTTCCTGTTCAATGTGCTACTCTGATGTTGTGCAGTCACTGTGAAAAAGTTTGGTGAGTGTGTGTGGGGCTTGCACTTAGCTACGAAGATCAAGGCTGAGAGTTTGCGAGTGTGTCTTTGTACTTAAGTATGAATGCATGAGTGTGTGTGTGTGTGTGTGTGTGTGTGTGTGTGTGTGTGAGAGGCAATGATACAGAGGGAAAGACATCAAAGTGACTCTTTCATCAGCTTGAGTGAAGACATAGAAACCCAACTCGTGAAAAGTTTTGTTTGTGTGTCTCTCTCTCTCATGACAATTCTACCTTTGTCAGCCTTTTAATGTAGAAACTTGAATGGAAGTTACTGAAAAAAAAAGTTCAACAGGCACCTGCATCAATAGCAGAGGAAAGTAGTGTTGTCCAACTTTAGAAGAAGCTTTAGATCTGCACAGCGAGATGAATAGAAAACTAAACATCCTAGAAGGCAAGCAGGGTTGGGGTCAATTATAATTTATAATTAATTACAAACATGGCATAATTATAATTTAAATTTAAAAATAGGCTGCTGTCATAATTCAATTGTAATTGAGTTCAGATCATTTACTTGATAATTGCCATGAAAATTCCATAAAATTTGCCAATTATAGATTAACAAAAAACCGGTGAACCATGTTATGTTCTATGTACAGTTCTACACATACAGTATGTAGTCAACAATTATTAAAATATGTTTCAAATCAAGTTTTTCCACATTTTATCATTTAAAGAAAATATAAATCTAGGGGTGTATTGACACAAAAAAGCTCAGACGCCCACACTAAAATTATTAAAACCTATATTTTCATTGATTAGGAAGCCTAACAAGGTAAACCAATAGAGCTTCTGTAGATTTTACTCAATTAGCAAACCTTCATACTTTATCAAAATATTGCATTTTGAGTTTATTTTTTGAAAATGCGACTTTAATCTAGACATTACATTTAACCTTTATTCTAGAACTTTCAACTTTAACCTCGACATTTCGACCTTTGTCAGCCTTTTAATGTAAAAACTTCATAAAGTTCAACAGGCACCTGCATCAATAGCAGAAGAAAGTAGTATTGTCCAACTTTGGGAGAAGGTTTACAACAGCACCACAAACTAAACATCCGTAGATGGCGAGCTCCAGTGGCTCAGCAGAAGAAGAAAAATCAACAGTCTTCAGATTTGACAAATAACAGCTCCTCTTCCCAATTTGAGTCACTATGGCAAAGCCTTGGGGGTCGAATTATTGCTGTAACCTTGCAGTTTAAACAATGTTGCCCGCAGTCATTGCTGCAATACTGAGACGGAAAGTGAACAATCATGCTGCCGGAGGACACACTTACAAAAACAAAAAACAAAAAAAGCACCAGGCGCACCTAAAAACATTTCCCAGGCAAGATGGAATGTTGTGACATGTATCAAGTGCTGATGGTGCAAGACGACGAACGTAGCAGGAAAATGTCAAAAATGACGCCCAACTGTCATCGTTCTATTTCCAGATGGATTTTCTAAAACATCTGGTAAGACGTTCGGCCAATGGTCTACAACCCATGGTCTCTGGGCCATGTGTGGCTCTTTCATCCCTCTGCTGTGGCTATGTGGACACAAATAAGTCAGGTATATGTGTATTTATTCATCAAGGGGATTCAGACTTAAACTATAACCTAAACCAACTCTCTACTACAGATATTTTGATACTGAATTTTAACTTAACTAGATTTATATTAGAGAAAGTTTAAGTACAGGAGTTATACAGTTATTTGATATTTATTGTTTGTGATGTGCATTTGAAAAAAAAAAATAGTAAATAAATAAAAAATAAAATTTGAATCCGTTTTTAGCAGTTTTTTTTTTTTCTTTTTCAATTACTAAATATCTCAGGCAACCACATTTTAATTCCAGGTGACCCCACACGGGGTCGCAACCCCAAGGTTGAAAAACCCTGTGCTAGGCATTTTATATTACAATGAAACTGTACTCTTGGTAAACATGAAACATTGAGTTTCCCAATAATAAGATGGAAAGATCTTTTAAAAAATATTATATATATATTTTAACACATTTTAACTCATTGTCTGCCAATGTCGTCTTTTTTTTCTCAGCTTTTTGACACAAACTGGCGATTTGAAACTTGCCTCTATTCAACTGCTCATTACGGAAGAACGAAACAAGCTAGAAACACATGAAAGTAGAGAGTCTAATCTTTCAGAATCTGGTTTCAGATTTCAGATTGTCATAGTACAAAATATTTTGTAGGCCTTGAAAGATCAGTGAAAATCATCTAGAACGCACGGCAATATGTGGTTGCTGCTCTGAAAATGGCTGGTAGTGAATGGGTTAAGAAAAGAAAAACAACACTTTTTGTTCATCTAATGCCTGAATATGTTCAGAGGTGACGTTTCAATACTTAACCTACACAAGCCATTTAGCAAAGACTGTTGTATGAGTTAAAATACCATGCAGTGTTTATCATTATTCATTATATTTATTTGTTTGTTTGTCATTGTTCCATTTCAGAACAAGATTTTACCAGTGGCTAGGTGTTTTATATCTTCCAAAAGTAGTCTGTAACTGTACGTTTGGTAAACATTTAACATATTAAGGTTATTTTCTATATTTTGAGGAAAAAAAAAATGAAAAGACATTTTGGGTGTATTTAAAAAATAAAAAAATAAATATTTTGCAGGGTTCCCACACTTTTTTCCACAATGATTTTCCAAAACTTTTCCAAAAATATTTGACCAAATTTCCAGTTCTGAGGCACTTAGATATTTTTTTTTTTGCGTATGAATTTCCTGGTTTTTAACGTACGCCAGCTGAAGTGATTTGACCGATGCACAGTTTTATAAATGAGGCAAATCTCGTGATTCCCGCTTAATTACTTTTACTTTGAGATAATGCTTTAACATCTTTTAAACATTAAAATAAAATAAATAAATAAAACAATAAAATAAAATAATAAAATAATAAAATAGGCTATATTTCAAAACTATTCTGAAACAGTTAAAATATTCCATGACTTTTCAAGACTGGAAAAATTGTTTTTTTTTTATTCCATAGCATTTCTAGGTATTTCATGACCGTGGGGACCCTGATTTTAACACAATTTTTGTTCTAACACCTGAACATGTTCAACGGTGATATTTCAATACTTCAACACAAGCCATTTAGTAAAGACTGTTATATGTGTGAAAAACCCTAACAAACAGCTGCAGTATTTAGTAAAAACTGTACCGTACTAGCTTGTGCTTGTCTAATAAGAAGAATGCTGCATAATAATAACTTTTTAAAAACTTGAGTGGTATTTATTACCCCTGCTGGCTGACGGCCTGGTGCGGCTGCGGGACCGGCTTCGCTGACGCTGCAGTCGAGATTTGCCCAAGAATCTGTAGTAGTAGGAACGTCTTCCAGAACCTTTCCTAGAAATCCCAGCCATGGTGGTGGTGGTGGTGGTGGTTCCCACTGACTTACACTAAAAAGCAAATCCTTTCTCAAGTGCTATCAGTGAAGATAAACAGCCAGCAACGTTTGTAGTCTCTTTATCGCATATTAAAGTACTTGTGAGTCTGTCTGCTGACATCCATTTCCACTTAAGTCACAGAAACCTTGAGTGACTTTAGATAAAATGGATTAAAGCATCAAACATCGACTTCTGCTCAATTCTCCTGATTCCCTTAAGCTCTGATTGCTGCTGAAGCTCTAAAACACTCCCACACAAAAGTTTCCCGCAGTGAAATCCCACAAGCATGACGTCCACAATACAGTGTGAGTTTGTATCCTGAATGACAGGAAAGCTCTTCCTGTTCCCAATGAAGCAATTGTAGGAAGAAGAAAAAAAAAAAAAAAAACTCATAAAAGCTAGATTTCTAAGTTTCCCCAGGTGTGGTTTGGTTAGAAAAGTTTCTGAAAACTTACAAGTGCACGTGCACAAGCACTAGTTATCTCCTCCTCTTCTGTGTTTTAAGAGAGAGAGAGAGAGAGAGAGAGAGGGAGAGAGAGAGAGAGAGAGGGAGAGAGAGAGAGAGAGAGAGAGAGAGAGCGAGAGAGAGAGAGAGTGAGAGAGAGAGAGAGAGCACGTGCTTTGTGTTTGAGAACAACAGGAGAAAAGTAAAACTCCTCAGTGGAATGGAGTTAAAACTCTCAACACTTCCCCATTAGCTATGAAATATGTCCAAGACTCCCAGTTAAGAAAAAAAAAAAAACAGCGCAGGCGCAGGGGCGGAGCAGAGATTTTAAAAGTATAGGGCAACCATCGACTCCCAATTTAGTTTATTAAATTATTGACTAAAACCATGACAAAGCTGTAATTAAGTCAGTCATATTCAACATGTCTCTTTACGTCTTAATTTTAGTTATTATTACCCCAGAAAACCTTAAAAGCAGGAAATGTTTTTAACCCCTTTTTACATTTTCCTTTGTCCATTTTCGCAATTTCCTTTTGTCCCATTTTTGAACTTTTCAAAAAAAAAAAAAGACACTTTTTTGTTTTTTCAGACTTTAACTTCCTTTTGCCAATAAATATCCCTTTTTGTGATTTTTTGTTCATTTTTGCAAGTTCTTTTTGACATTTTGATCCATTTTTTGTCCTTTCTTTAACCATTTTTTTTTTTGCCACTTTTCATCCAAATAAGTTAACTTTTGCCCAATGAATACCACTTGTTTCCTCTTTCCCTACATTTTGCCTGTTTTTCACTCATTGTTGGCCACATTTTGCATATTTAAACTACCTTTTACCTTTACATACCACCTCATGACTGCTTTGGGCCCATTTTAGTCACTTTTCACTCTTTCCTTGCCATGTTTTTGCCACTTTTGAACCATTTTCTGTCACCTGTTATTTTTGGTCACTTTGTTTACCTTCTCGGAACAGCGGCTTCGTCAAATGTCTGGCTGTGATTGACTTGATCGCCATTTAACTGGACCAATACGTACAACATTTCCCTCTGTAAAAAGTAAGGGGGATGAATTTTAGTTTTTCTGAAAGTGTGTCGCATCCCCCACGGGTGAGACGTGCCTGTGCAGGGGTGTTCAAGTCATTTTAGTTCAGGGGCCAAATATGGATAAGTTTGATCTGAAGTGGGCCACAAAGGTGGGAAATCGAACAATTTAATCATTTAAAAAGCTACTTAGCATTTCCATGTATAAAGTATATAAAGTATGTAGTACATAATGCACTGACAACATTAAAGCAATAGATGACAGGTAGTGACTATATCTATTTAATTTGGGGAAATTTTGTCAAATATTTTGTGGATTGAGCAGGATTTTGGAAAAAAAATCCTGCTTTATTTCACAATTTAAAAGAGTAAAAATGATTTCCATGGTGTTATATATGCATGAGAAAACTGCCAAGCCCAGCAAATATTGTAGAGTTTCATTGGATTTGTGACAAATTCAATAAAACTTCACTTGAATAATTGTAAAGTTCTACTTCCAAATAAATCAGTTTAAATGTTGTGTTTTTTTTTTTTTGTTTTTTTTGTTTTTAAGTGTATTGTTTTGCATGGATGCCAATATTTATGTTTGGATATGCTTAATTTCAATAAATAATTCCCATGAAAATTTTAAATTTGTTGAATATTGACAAAATTTCTGAGCTTACGTTCCCGTGGAAATGTGCCAGATATTTTACGCCCCAATGCAACCCTACTGAGATATCTACAATTAAATTATATGGTCATTTAAAAATAAAAAATAAAATAAAAAAATATTAATTAAATAAATACATTTTAAAAATTCAATAAATGAAAAAAAAAAAAACAACTCAGACATTTTCTGTTTGCCCGCAGGCCGATTTGGATGTTTTAAAGGGATGGATTTGGCCCCCGGTCCTTGAGTTTGACACACGTGATCTAGTGGGACTGTCGGTTCAACCGCCCCTGACTCCTGATCCAGTCACTCTTACATTCCAGGTTTTACAAAGCAGTTCCTTTCATTATCCTCCCAGGGAAAAAACCAGTCCTGACTGGGAGTGACAGCCAATCAGAAGCAGATGTCAAAGGGCTGTAAAGAGTGGTGAACAGCCAATGACTGGTGCTCAGAGTGAAAAAAGAAAAGGGTCAGACAAACAGAGCATAGTTCACCAGAGTAGACAATAGCACACTCTCTAGCTCTGCCTTGACTATTGCCGTCTGTTCTGATGCCTGTTGCTAGTGAGCGCAGTGGGAACCATAACACCAGTATTTATCATTACCATTACCTCAGCCCCATAAACTCCCAGTGACCCAACACAGTGGTTTGTATTCCTGCTTCTGTCACCCAAACATAGAGCTCCACTGTTCTGTGGATCCCGTGGAGAGTATTTAGCGCGACCATTAGCAGGTACACATCAGTTACCACATCCAGCTATGAGTTTTCACTGTCGGAGTTAGATGGATGTATAGGAATCCCTATAGCAGCACGTTAACGTGTAAGCAGGGGTGGAATGGGACAAAAAATCCACTATATTATTAGAGGACACCATGAAGAAGCCGTTATTAAGTCAGTGATGCTCAACATGTGGCTCTTTATGTCTTCATTTTAATTAGGGAAACATTTTAACCCATTTTTACATCAATTATTTGGCCATTTTGCAATTTCCTTTGTCCCATTTTCAAAACTTATCTACCTTTTGTCAATAAATATCTTTTTTTTTTTAAATTTTTTATTTTATTTTTGACACTTATCCAATTTTTGTCCTTTCTTTAATTTTTTGGCCACATTTCATCCAAATAAATTAACTTTTGCCCAATAAACACCACTGTTTCCTTTTTTCCTACATTTTGCCTGTTTTTGTTTCACATTGTTACCCTTTTTCACTATTATTTGCCCCATTTTAGACACTTAAGCTACCCTTTGCTATTAAATACCACCTGGTTCCTCTTTATTCGCCCATTTTTTGGCCACTCTTAACTGCTTTTGGACCACTTTGTCATGTTTTTAGCACATTTGGATCATTTTTGTCAATTTTTGCTAGTTCTTTTTGGCACTTCTATCCAATTTGTGTCCTTTCTTTAGTTTTTTTGGCCACTTTTCATCCAAATAAGCTATAAATACCAAATGTTTCCTTTTCCTCGATTATTTGCCACATTTTTCCCATTAAAGCTACAGTACCCATTGCTATTACATACCACCTGGTTCCTCTTTATTTGCCCATTTTTCGACCACTCGTGTCTGCTTTTGGCCTATTTTAGTCACTTCACACTATTTTTTTTTTGCCACATTTGAATCATTTTTAGCCACTTGCTACCATGTCTGCATCCACTCGCTCATATGAAAAAAAAAATTAAAAAATAATGTAGTGGACTTACTTCGGGTCGACGGCCCACCGGGATGATGCCCCGGTATGCCAGATATAAATGGGCAAAAAAGCTGAACTCGAGCTAAAGTACACTGACTGTGTTGGCAGTTTATTGGCCACAGTGGGAACAGTTATAGTGAGTTCTTGTTTGGCCAGGGCAGGAGTTTAAAGACGAGGCAGAGAAGGAGAAACAGGTTTTTGTTTGTCTAGTTGGCTTTAGGACAAAGATACCTATCGAGCAAAGTGAAAAGGCCATTGGACTCAAGGAAAAGGTGAATTCAGCAAGTTTTCTTTCTTTTTAACAAAGAAAAACTCATATTTAGTTGCAATAATACTGACATTTCCAAGGTTCCAGAAGACAAGAACAAAATGTATTGACCAGTAGGAACGTCACGGTATTGAAAATATCACAATACCGTGGTATTACAAGTGCTTCGATATCGTGACAGTATAAAATAATGAGCCGTTCCACTTAAAATACTTTTTGGGTTGGTTGTAGCGGACCTTTTCAGAGTAAACTACAAGTACCATGATGCTTTGGGGCATCGTCATAGGTTACAGGCGGTTGAGCTAATGGTGTGCGACAGTGCGAGGTCAGAGGGGAAACTATTTTTATTTTTGTTATTATATAATTTATAGTTACGTGGCAGTTTCTATACCCGTGTTGCCTTTAACTGAGTGATTAGAATTATTGATCTTTAGCTAAATAGTCTCTGTTAGTTGGCAGTATTCAGTTTAGAATGTCATAAATCTAAAAGTATGACAATAAATACTGAACAGACAATTTCTCAAAGGTCATAATTCTTGTTATTGTTAGCATTGCTGCAAACTGTGTGCCTTCTTGTGAAATCATGAACTTTTGTACAATATTGCAATAAATATCGTACTGTGAATATACTGAATCGTAATATTTAGACATCGTTACATCCCTATTGACCAGTAACACAAACCCTTCACTCAAGCAGAGGTGCTTCATACTTAAACTTTGGACTTTTTCATTAAATCCAATCATTAGGACTACTAGTACAGTGTCCACCAAACTATGTATTCATATAGTGGGAGGAGCTTAAGTAGAGTTGTCAATTATGGCTACATGAGTATGTGTTTGAAGGTTGGATGTACAAAGAGGTGTACATACTCTGTACTCTGTAGTGTGATAAAGGGGTTTATTTGTGAGTGCAAATTAAAATAGCGTGTGCGATTACCCAGGTTTAATTCTATGTGTGACATGCGCATGATTAATTTATAAATGAAATTTGCACCAACGTTCATTGGTCCATAGATCCTCCTTCGGCAAGGAAAACGTCAAAAACCCAGTGGGAAAATTAATTACATACAAATATGTCATGTACATCCAAGGTGCGCCCTAGGTTATAAACGTGTGGTGAAAATATCAGAGTTTATAATGCTGTGTTAGTGGAGAAATGTGCATGTTTTCGGTTCAAGCCTCACCTGGGCCATCACTGTGGAATGTTGAGCAAGTCCCTTAACCCCGAACTGCTCCCCAGGCACCGCAAAATGGCTGCCGACTGCTCCCCAGGGATGGGTTAAATTGCAGAGGACAAATTTCAACATATATACATGACGAATAAAGGCTTAAAGCCCAGTTTAATTTAATTTAATTTAATAACTTTCAGGAACTATTTGAGTTTATTTTGAACTTCCGTTGTCGCAACTCTCTCTCTAAACGGCTCAAGACGTCTCTCCCCCCTCTCATGTCCCGTCAATGTCGTTATTAACGACAAAGTACCTAAAATCCCAGTTATGTCACTCGGAATCAAAGGATTCAAATTGCCAAACCCGCCAATAACTTCCGGGAACTGTTGTGTGCTCTCCTAACCCGTGTTCAAAATAAAATGAGATGAATCATTGTGATTAATCATCACTTACAGTAAATAACTTTTAGCAGTCCAAAAAACGTTTTTAATATTGACCTTTTTTACACACAGTGTAACACAGTGACGTCTTAAACGGGAACCGGAAGTACCGTGACGTGATCAAAATTGGGAAACGTAATCTCAAAATGAAATGAAAATAAATGTTTTGCAACACCGAATAAATCCAAAATAATAGATGCACACACTTGGATTATGTGCAAGCTGTTAAAAAAATTTCAGCTCAATGAGACACCGTGTCGGGGAGATATGCACGCACGCATGCGCACGCGCACACGCACACACATGTTCCTTGCTTTTTTAGAGAGATGAATTTCTTACCAATACAAAAACTACCAGGTAATCAATACATGCATAATAAATACATCCACTCTCCAGTTTAATAAAAATGGGTGAATTTCCCTTTCAAAGTAAAAGAAACCTATAATACCAATTATGTCAAGTGAAGGTGAATTAATATTATTGTGGTTTTCATTGCAGATGTTTAAGCACAGATAATAAACACAAGCACATTCAATTGCACAGCCATTCAATACAGTATTTCATTCAATTCACTACATAAATATGACAAGCTATTAGAGAAAATCTGTTTTTTACATGATAATCTACATTATTTCAAACAAACAAAAAGCTTCAGACTGGTGGTCCTATCTTTCTAAAAGGCAAATCTACTACTGTTCATTATTACAGTTGTGTTTTCAGCTGCTTCAGTCGTCTTTGGTAAACAATACTTTGCCCTCTAAACAACTGCTAGACATTTTAATAATGTAAGACACAGAAATAATTTGCCGTAAGCAACAACAGCAACAAAGCGAAACGCAAAGTGTCTTTTCAACGTTGCAGTAAATAGAGATAAAGAGAAGTGAACGATCTGGTTCGACCATATTTGTATTTTTTTCCCCTTGTTTGCTTGCATACAACAGATAAAAGACAATTGTATGACTTGCGTCACAATCACTGTGTTGGTTGGAGGCAAAAAGAAGAGCAGCTGTAAGCAAATGCAATAATTTACGAAGACAAACAAAGCCTAAAGGTTTGACTGGATTTACACCAGATAAAAAAACAACAACGAGTAGAATATTTTTACCCTTCTTCTGTAACTACACCAAACTTGCCATATTTTAACCTATTTTCATCACTTTCTGCTCCTTTTAATGCATTTTTTCTACATTACTCCCATTTCTGACACTCCTACATCACATTTCAATGACTTTTCTGCACATTGTTTCCACTTTCAAGACATGTTCAGCACTTATAAACCCTTTCCACCACTTTTTCACCTAAAGTCACACAAGTTGACCCATTACTGGCCACGTTTACATGGGAGCTTTAATTCCTCTTTAAAGAAGAATACAAGTTAATTCCTCTTTAACCTGACCTTGTAAACACTTAATTCCTAATACTAATTTAATTCTGAATTAAACTTAGTTCCGAACTAGGTGGCTGGTTTATTCAGTTTTTAAATCCGAATTAAATAATTTATCTTTCTGGTAAACAGTTAACAACACTTAACGCTGCTTTAAGTTAATTCCAGTTGTTGTGCGCATGCGCGACTTGCGGCGATGGCGCGTTGGGTGACGACAGAATCCAACATGGCGGCCCGGAATAGAGCTGAAGCTATTTAATAAGAGCCTTAAAAGACATGGATATAATGAAAGACGGGGATGAACGGAGGCATAAACATGCAGACATTCACACGGACACATGGACGTATTACACACAGAGATCAGTAAATAGAGCTGGCGTCACCGAACGGATGATACTAAGACCCGGAGACGGAGTAATTGCGTCCCCATACTACTGCATAGGCTGTAATATCACCAAGTTAATCATTGTAACGGTTGTTAGAGCTACTATCTTTACCAGGGAGAAACTATTTATTTCTGGTTATTGTTTTCCGGAGTTTTACTGGGCTTTATTTACCGATGATTAGTTCATATCTCCTTTATTGTTGAGCTGCTGCTTCAAAACTACAATCAAAATAAAAGTGAAAACAGTCATCACGTGTGGTCTTCTGTGTTATAGCCGACAATAAAATGTTTGTTGTGTGTTTTTTCCGATAGACGTGATACGTCACGTTTGCCCACTATCCAATCAGAGCCTTCCCAACCCCCAGACCTAAAACGGAATTACCTAAAGATGAAAAAAAAACGGTTTTCCATGTAAACCTCAGTTTGGGAATTACTATTTCCATGTAAACATGAAGCAAAACACTTTAATTCCGAATGACTGAATTCCGACTAACTAATTCTGAATTAAAAAAAACATCATGTAACCATTGCCATGGTCACTTTTAACATCTTTTCACCATATTTCATGCTTATTTTTTTTGCCAATTTAACCACATTCACTATTTGTCATGAAATTCCATTACCCCAACTTCCCACATTACCCATTTCTGTCACTTTTAAACCAATATTGACACGTCTGTTTTTTAGCCACTCTATTATGCAACTTTTAACCAATTTCTGTGGCTTTTAAAATCCCATTTCACCACTTTTTCCACCATTTTTGGTCACTTTAATCCATTTTATTTCTAATAAAACAAGGACTCCAATTATTTTCACTCAGAAAATAAATTAAAAAAAATAAATAAATAATATTTATTTATTTTTTATAAAAAACTAAAATGTTGAAAGACAGATGATTTGAATTTCTTCTATAACTATATATATATAATTTCTTTGCTAAAGGTGATGTGACTGAACCAGTCAAACAGGAAATAAGAATCACTTCAACACTGACCTCTACTGGAGCTTCTGGTAAAGTACAAGTTGACTGTGATTCTCAGTCAATTTCACACTCAACAACTTTCCTCCAAAAAAAAGGCTTGATAGTTATTTAACAATCTGTTAAAAACAAACTTAATCCACAATGATAATGGTCATCGTGAAAAAAAAAAAAAAAAAAACCTAGTCTCTTTCTCTGCTTGAACCATTCTAACCAGTATGTCTGCTGCTATGGTGACAGTCTAGTCCCATCTCATGTGGCCTTTTCTTCTTTCTTTTATTTGTGCCTCCCACTCCCTCTTGGCCTCGGAGTAAAGGCCAAACTGCAGAATGTCCTGCCCCACCGAGCAGCGCTCAGAGAGGGTGAGAGAACAGAGAAGTGTGTGTGAAAGTGTTGGTCAGAGACAAACACGATGGATGTGATTAAAAGAATAAAAAGCACGAAGAGATGAGAGAGATCAGACAGTATTAGTGGTTCCATGTAGAAAACCAATGAATTTAAATAGTTACAAGGTTATTTTGGCATTTTATTTTATTAAGGTCACTAACAGTTCAATGGATGCTTAAAGCTGCGTGGGACAATAACTGACTTCTTTTTTTTTTTTTTTTTTAACTGGACACATATTTCATTCAAACGTTGTTCTCATCCACTAAAAAAACTGAAAGTGACATTTCTGCTGCTTTCATTGATTGAAAGTTGTACCAAAACAATGACAGAGGTTGATTTTGTGGCTTTGCACCAAAACATTTGAATATGGCAGAGAAATAATGTCTCGTGCAGTGACGTAAACTAACCAGAAAAAAGTAACTGTAAAAAAATCTCAGTAAAAATGGAGAATAAAACACTTCTACGCCATCTTTACACCCTTCTACCGGGTTCCCAGTCCCACAATGCAATGCGTAAAACCTTTCTCACGTGACCATTTGTCAACAAACCCATTGTTTGTGATGGAGTCGACAACAATTTTTCAAATTTATTTAATTGTAATTATTCTTATTTTAAATAAAAATAAAAATGTATTAAAAAAACAACTATTTTTGAAGTGATCATTTTAAATGCGTTAATTATTTTGTTTATGCAAAAATCCTCTTGTTTTTCCAAAAGAAATACCTTTTGATTATTATGTTACATTACATTATGTCATTATCTGTTACATTTAAAGCTGCCTTACGTGGCAGCTTTTAAAGCGACAAAAGTTATTTAACTGTTCTTTGCAGAAAAAGTGAATTATGTGCTCTGATTAACCAATTTCTATTCATTAATGTTTACTATTCTTATAACTGTTATAGTTTAATTATTCATGTCGACATTCTGCACATTTTTTGGTTTCTGATTCGAATAAAAGGTCAAAACACTAAACTTTCAACAGATTAATTTTTGGGTTTCAATGAGAAATTTGGTGGCTTTTTATTAACACAGAAAAACACAGAAAAGCACAAGTGGAAAAAAGACCTAATAACAAACAACCTCTCTTCTTCTTCGTTCTCTATGGATTAAGCAATAATTTTCTTTTTTTTTTCTAGCAGAATAATTTTATCACTAAATTAAATATCTGACAGGATCACACGCACACGCACACACACACACACACACACACACACTCTAAACAAACCAAATTGCACATTTTCGTGTTTGACAAGCAGGCGAATGCTTACTTTGGTAAATCTGTTCCAATAAAACATCCACAGATCAAACTGCATTGGTACGATGAGTCAGAACCAAAGATTATAACGTAAACAGCGAGACAGTGCACACACACACACACACACACACACACACACACACACACACACAATCGCCTTGTTGGATGAATATGTTTACATTTAATTATTGGCAGTATGAAGAGATGCTAATTCTAACAGGCACATTCTCAGACACCTTATAATTAGACATTCCTGTTCATCTTTTCTCATTAATTCTGCTTTTATGTAAGTGAAATAAAACACAGGCTTCCATTTTGGAATAATTAACACATTTTGTGCCTGATAGAAGTGATTATTTATCATTGGATTATAATAGCGGTATTTAAAAAAATGCACTTGATGCTCTGGAAATTCAGTAAGAAACTTGTTCAAATAAATACACTAAACCAGTCTAGGCAAAACAAAATAATAAAATTAAATTCAGTATTTAGGCTTTCATTATGGCAATTAATTTTTTAAAGGCAATTTAAAAAAATTGCTGACTCATATCTATTGCCATCTAACCTCGCAGAAGATATTTTCCACCTCCAAAATGTAACACTTCACTTGTAAAACAGCAAAAAAAGTTCAAGGCTATAATATATTTTCCTTAAATGTTCAATTACTTCTATAATATCCAAACAAATATATTTTATTTTATTATTATTATTATTATTATTATTATTATTATTATTATTTTATTTATTTATTTATTTTTTTTTTTTTAGGTATAACTCATAAAAGCAACACAATACAAATAAATATCACGTTATCAAAAAATAAAATCTTTTATTTTTTAACGCTTGGATGATGACCTAGCAATACCTAAACTCTTCCATGGGTGGGGTCAAACAGACCCCACTCAGAATCACTGCATTTCTGTAGCAAACTTAAGGAATATCTTCAATTTTGGTTAAAGACAATGACTTTCATTGTATTTTGGTCAACTAAAGAATGATTAATTTCAATGTGCATATTATGTTTTAGATTTTATTAGTTGTCATAATTTCATTTAGTTTTTGTTTACGCAAACATTTTATTTATTTTTTTAAAGAAGCCGACGAAAACAAATGTGACACAGGTGAAACATTTCTTAATTTTTCCCTTAAAAATGTAAATTGCCTTACGTCACAAATATGTTTAATGCCTAAAAAATGGAAAAACAAAAACTTTTAATGCCTCGGGGGTCATTATGACACCACTTATGCATGTTAGCATTAAAGCAACAATCCTTCCAGTAAAGGCATCTGTAATTGCCAGTGTTCGAACAGGAATGTTAGTAAAAAACACCAAAAGAAAAGAATTGGAGGACAGTGAAACCAGAAGGTCTGTTTTATAGGTGAGAAAACATGTCATTACAGAAGTTTCCTCTTCTAGTTCATTCCTCTGCTTTTTATTGATGCTGTTTTTACATTCTCCTTGGTGTTTACATGGGTAAAACGAAGGAAAGAAACCACATTTCTACCCCCACGACTTACTTTTACTACGTGTAACAAAACAGATCAGATTAAGAGCATCTGATTGTGTGCAATCAGACAATTTCATCCCATTATTTAACCACAGAGGTTCACACGTCATCTCATCATGGTGTCTCCAGGTTTAGCAGAGACAAAATAAGTTGATTTATTTTCTCGTCAGTGAAGTCTTTGGAGCGTGGGAATCCACCTCTGTGATCTAAACACTCATTTCACAGTTTGTTTGTTTTAACACTGATCCAAACTGTAGACACGTCTGTGCATCTGTGTCATTCCTCAAAAGAAAATGTGATTGACGGAAAGGGCAAAACCAAGAGAAATGGATACAATATATTTATCTGAATAATATCCATTGTTGTCCAGGAAGTTGATTATAATTTGCTCCATAGCATATAGTCATCTGAAAGATGTACATCCTTGTTTTAATCAGAAATAAAATGGGTTAAAAGTGACCAAAAATGGTGGTGAAATTAGATTTTAAGAGTGGGCAAAAATGGACAGAAAAAGTGGTAAAGGGGTTCAAAGTGTCAATATTGAGTTAAAAGTGGCAGAAACTAGGTAATTTAATGTAATATTGCCATTTCATTGTCATGAAAGTGGAAAAATGTCCAGAAATGCATTGAAATTTGATGGAAAAGCAGCAGAAATGTAGAGTAATGTAGCAAAAATGCATTAAAAGGAGAAAAAACACGGCAAGAAAAAGTGATTAAAATAGTTTAAAATATGGCTAGAAGAAAAAAAAAAGTGCAGAAAAGGCATTAAAATTTGATGAAGTAGCAGAAATAGGAGTAACGTTGCAAAAACGCATTAAAATGTGGCACGTTTGCTGTAGTTGCAGGACAAAGGTAAAAATAAGCAAAACATTGACAATAATGGGTCACACATATGTGACATTAGGTGGGAAAAGGGACAAAAATGTATTGAAAGTAGAAAAAACGTGCATAAAAAGCCATTGCAGTGGCAGAAATGGGAGTAATGTAGCAAAAATGCATTAAAAAGAGCAAAAATATGGCAAAAAAATGTCATTAAAATAAGTTAAAATATGGCATGTTTGGTGTAGTTGCAGTAAAAGGGTAAAAATAAGCAAAAATGGGTTCAAATTGTTCAAAGAAATATTCCTAGTTTCACTAGGTCTCTTAGTGTCTCACGACCAGTGTTTGGAATAACGGCGTTTGTTTTTCAGTAACGGGGTAATCTAACTAATTACTTTTCACGCCGTTACAACGCCGTTATCTTTACTGAACGTTAAATACGGTGCGTTACATGTAATGATTAAATAAACTGCTATCCGAAAGCATCCCTGGCTTCTTACTCAATGTAATGAGGAGGCGGTCTAAGAACAAGGTGAGCGATTATGATTGGCTAAGGCCACGTGCCAGCACACGCAACACACACACACACACACACTACAGATTTGATGAAGCAGCAGAGATGGTGAGCGTGGAGCAGTCTGATGAAAAGCTGTCATTTTTAAGGTGACGATACAAACACTACTTTATATTAATTGTGGTCAAAGACAAAAACGTACATGTGAAGTGTTCATTATATACAGGAGTGAAGACTTGGTCCACATCCGTTGTAAGAAACTCAAAATTAATGAAGCACCTCACAACGACACACGCATCTAAAAAATCTGAATTATTTGACATATAGAAACTTTTTTTTTTTTTTAACAGTAACACAAATAGTTACTTTCCTTGGTAATGAGTTACTTTTATTATAGAGTAATTCAATTACTAACTCAGTTACTTTTTGGAACAAGTAGTGAGTAACTATAACTAATTACTTTTTTAAAGTAACGTTCCCAACACTGCTCACGACCCCAAATGGGGTCCTGACTCCAAG
Organism: Gouania willdenowi; assembly: GCF_900634775.1. NCBI lineage: Eukaryota > Metazoa > Chordata > Actinopteri > Blenniiformes > Gobiesocidae > Gouania > Gouania willdenowi. Next base: position 30,031,004 of record NC_041055.1, on the reverse strand, counting down.
GTTGAGAACACATGTTGTAAGAGCCTGCATCTATGCATTGTTGCTATGTAGATGTCGTTATGTGGGACAAACAGCATCAAAATACTCTAAAGTTAGGCTGTTATTATGTAAACTAGCATCATTTCTTAGCTTGTTTGTGTTTTCCTGTCTACACGCACACACAAGTGTGTGTGTGTGTGTGTGTGAAGGAGGGGTGATGGGTAGGTATGTGACAGGAAGTGAGGTGCGACGGTGGGAAAGGGGAACCACTGGGAGTGGAGTTCATTTTAACCCTCTTTCCTGTTTTGCCCTCAACAAACACGACTAGTGTCTCACATTATTCACCTTCCAAGCCCTCGATCAAAGAACAGAGGATCATTAATATTCCAGAATTAATAAGTGAATAATATTTAACAAAGATTTGTTTCACTTTTCTAAGAGGCTGTGTGGATTTTTTTTAAACATTTGGAAATGTCTTTTAATTCTTTTAAGAACTATAAACACATTTCACGGGATTGAATTTCTATATATCCTGGTGAAATATATATATCCATTCACCAAACTTCATTTTGACACAAAAATACAGAAACAAAAAAACAGAAAATAAATCCTGTAACCAGATTTCCCAATAGGAGGTACATTAAACTGGAAAATGGAATAAAAGAAAAACAAAAAGATAATTTAATAGTTTTTAGATGAACTCTGACTGGATATGTAAACCCATATTTTCTTTCATATGTTGTTTTAAATGTGTAATTATTCTGTAACTAGATTTTTGTCGATACCAAAGTCCTTCTATTGTGACTGCGTCTTGGTTTTGACATTTATTTTGTGCTTTCCTTGAACTATTCATTTATTATCAGGACGATAGGGAACTTGAAGACACAGCACCACTTGTCACTCATGATAAACAAGTTTCTGTCTCAAAGATATTTCACTTTATTATATATATATATATATAATAAAAAAAAGTCCTCAGAATCCTGATCCTCAAGGTCCTTTTTCTTAAAGGACCTTAAATTAGCATTCAGGGCTAGTTTTAGTCAACAGTGAGTCAGCTCTTTTTTTCTTTTATTCATTCTTTATGGAACAAGAAGAGAATCAAGGTCTTGCTACTTGAGAAAAACCTTTCGTCAAGTGAAACATGTGAATAGTTTGTTGCTATTTATGATAAGGATATCTTAGCTCACAAGCGTTTAAATAAAAATGACATGATAATTAAAAAAAAATCCTTACTCAAGTATTGTTGGATAAGCATCACCTTTTATCTGTGGTTGTGTCAAGTTGAGAGAGATATGAACATCTAAAAGTGACTACGCACAATTTTGTTTGCATTATCCTCTGTCAGTGTCTCATTTCTGCTCATTTAAAATAGGAATAGATGACATAAAAAAAATGTCAAAAATGCTGATGAGAAAAACCATTAATCCCTCCAAAATTCATATGTCAATATTTTTCTCAAAAAGCCAATATCAGAATTAGTTTTATTCTCCAAGAACAGTTTAAAAACCATAAAAGGAATTTAACTTGGAGGGAAAAAAAAAAAAAATATATATATATATATATATATATATATATATATATATACACAGTACATAATACAGATATTAAATATAATCCTTAATATTTTTAACTCAAAGTCTTACCAGAAAAACAATTCTAGGTTAAATTTACCAATCCAAAATGCCACAGTCACATTTATTAAAAAACAGCTGGACAATATGTCACTTTTGGCCTTTTCTCCAATAGGGGACAGCACATGTGAGTGAGTTCTGTAGTGTGGCTCGCTGAGGGAAAGGTCTGGGTTAGGATGCACTCAGAATTCAATTTAACTAACTAAAGTATTTTAGAACAAAACAAAAAGACAATCATTAACATCCCCCACCAGATTAGTTGTCATTATAGATTTCCTAAATCTAACAGATGTATACATAAGAAATTATTACCTCATCAGAATATAAAATTACTATCTATCTTAAACGGTTTTTAAGAAAACCGTCCCCTTTGAAGATACCTCGTACAGAGTTTTTAAAAAAAAATGGCACAAGGGCAATAACTGGAAAAAACATTTGTGCACTTCTGATTTTCGAACTCCATCAAGGTATTGATACCTTTAAGCCACACACTGAATTTGGTTATCGTATCTTAAACGGTTTCTGAGAAAAGCTGTCCCCTTTGAAGATACCTCGAACAGAGTAAAAAAAACGTCACAAGGGCAATAACTCCAAAAAAAATAATTGCGCGCTTTTCATTTTCGAACTTCATCAAGATATTTATACCCTGAAGCCACACACCAAATTTGGTTATCGTATCTTAAACAGTTTCTGAAAAAAGCTGTACCCTTTAACCTGGACGGACGGATGGAGCTCAAACCTATATCACGCTTCACACTTTGTGACGGGGAATAAGCTATAAAAAATATATAGATATCAGCAATATTGTATGTTTCGATATTGTCAAAACAGAATACTCAATGTACAGTATCTTGAATCTCGATATATCGCCCAGGTCTCGTCTCCTTTCCTCAGTCCTTCCAATATTTATGACTATTATTTAAAGTTGAGATATAGATTGATAAGTAAACACAGAGCACAGTTCACTGCAGTTCACACAATACGTAGGGGCTCCAACTTTCCGTGATCGTGAAAAACGTTGGGGAAAAAACTGAACTCAGGTCCTGAAAGGGAAATTGTTACCGTTGTTTATTTAATAATGAAAATCTTTGGAAAAGCAGAAATTACTTAACGACAGGGAATGTGCCCTCGTATGAATGTTTTGGGACAATATCATCATAGAGACACGGAAATATCAATTCTTGCACAAATTAAGTTAACCATCTGAAATGCAAACAGCTGTAAGACACGACTAAACCCTCACTGACTTATTTTGGGACAATATCAAACAATTTTTCCACTGCAAACCAGGTGGCCTAATGTGTAGCAACTTTTGCAAACGTACAAACATCAAATCTCACGGAAAATATGACATGATTTTAGCAAATGCATTTGGCAAAAATACAGCAGAGGAATATGAAATTAAAGACAATAGTTAACTCAATTTACTCTGTTTGACATGATTTTGGGAAAGAGTAAACTGACGCAGATGTGAGTAAACTGTGAAACGGAATTGGTGAAATGTTGTAACTAAGGTGCAGTTAATATTCTTTGGCTTCATCCACCCATGATTCATCCACTAGACCAATAAAAATGATTGAGTTCAACTCCCAAGGGTAAATTATCAAGGACTCTGTGGATGCCAACTGTTTTAAATGTTGGAGCATGACAGTGCAGAAAGCCTCACTGCTAATGCAAACGTACCAATCTATGACTGTGTTGGAAATGTTGAACTAATGTACTAATCATACAAAGTTTGATGGCAAAATCATTATGTAGTGCATTCACATTAGATGTATGCACAGTTGGCACACTAGTCATACTCAACCGCCCCAAGATGCATTGCAAACGGAATCTAAAATGGTCCGAGAACCGGCTTCAAGCAAAGAGTGGTCAAAAACGGACAGAAAAAGTGGTAAAAATGGTTCAAAGAGTAAATTTTGGCTTAAAAGTGGCAAATAATGGGCATGATAAATCATGAATGTGGTTAAATTGGCAAAAATAAGCATTAAATATGGTGAAAAGAGGTTAAAAGTGACAAAATATGTGACATTAGGTGTCGAAAATGTCTTGGAAGTGGATGAAATGTGGAGAAAAGGCACTGAAATTTGATGTAAAAGTGGCAGAAATGGGAGCAATGTAGCAAAAAATGTAATAACAGGAGCAAAAATATGGCAAGAAAAAGTGAAGAGTTTGGTGTAGTTGCAGAAAAAGGGTAAAAATAAGCATAAATGGGCTCAAATTGGTCAAAAAATATTCCTAGTTTCTTGAAGGCATCTGGCGACCCCCTCCCAGTATCTCAGGAACCCAAATGGGGGCCTCACCCAGAGGTTGAGAATCCCTAGTGAATAGTATGGATACATGCCATTTCCAACACAGCCAATGTCTGCAAAGGCAAAGGCCCTCCCATGCAAAGGAAAACACAAATCAAACCAATAATGCTAAGTATCAACAGCCGACCATATATTATTATTTATTAGATTTGTAACATGCACTGACAGAAACGCCCTCATGGTTAAACATCTGCTGGCAGCATGGTGGCACACAGCGTATATCCGGTTAAAGAATGTGCTTAGTCAAAGTCTGAAACTACGTCAACACAAGCAGACCCACTGTGAGCACAGGCATCAGTTCTGATGAAAAGCATGACTTAAGGTTTAGTGAAGGGTGGGGGGGAAGTCAGTTACATATGGAGTCCAGCTGGATTAATAACAGTTGCTTTGATGTTTATATTTGATGTTTATATAGGGTGACCAAAGTCACTTTTTACAAGCTAAAACTTTAAAATTATGACACATCATTTGAGGTTTTTAGGTGGTTAAAGCTGCTGGAGACAATAGTTTTTAATATCAGATAATAAAGATCAATAAATCAAAGATCATTTGCTAAAAAATGAAATTGCAACGTTTTGTTTTGATCTCCACTGTAAACACTCTCTTATTGTTTTGTGCATTGCATTGTGGGATATAGAGTCCCAACAGATGCATAGAAGTGTTTTTACTTTATTCTTACATTGATTTCTTGTGTTTTTTTACCAGACAAAAAAGACAGGGATTCTTTTTACACTATTTTTCTTCTACTTTGTTCCCGGTATTACCCGTGATATCGCCTCACTCCATGTGACAGTGAATTTTGGTCGGATTTGGATATTTCCGTGTAAAGCCCCAAAATAATCATCCATCATTGCTTTGTCACAACTTTGAGTGAAAACACCAGAAATGTGTCAGGAAGTCTCTTTGGAAGAGTTGTTTTTGAGGCAAACACAAGAAATCACGGTAAATATTAATACAAAAAAAAAAAAAAACACTTCCAAGCATCCGTCTACGGAACTCCACCTCCCACAATGCATAGCACAAAACTTTCCTGACAAATTAAATGTTTGCAGTAGAAATAAAAACCAATTTTCGAGCAACAATTTCAATGTTTTACATCTTTTTTTGAGCAAATAATCCTCTATTTATTGATCTATGAGGCCTACACTATGGCTTTGTTGTAAACTAAATACTACAAACTCAATAAGTATATATTGTCTACTATATACTTTAAGTATGTTTGGTGTAATACATTTGGAACCTACAAGGACAAAAACCTAAATCACACTGAGGCTAAATATCTCTGTTGATTCTCCACCTTTACTTTGAAAGTTCTGAAAACATTTGAAGTGAGAAAGTGACCAAGTAGAATATCAACATGTGCTCATTTCATCCATAAAACCCACGTAGACACATTTCATTCAGACGTTTCAGAGATTTTTTTGGAGACCCTCCAATGTGCTAATGACTAAACTTCCTGTTAACTTCAAAACAAGAGCCCTATTTACAAAATGGTTAAAAAACTAATGGAAGACAAGAAGAGATGCTTTTATTTTGAAAATGGGTTTGATTTTTAGCTTGAAGTCGGTCCCAGAACCACTTTACATTCCATTTGCAATGCATCATGGGACGGTTGAGAATGACTAGTGTTCCCACTAAAAAATATCTCCATATAATGTACATCCTGGTATTTCTCATGTACTCAATCTTTTCATACATCTAATGTGAACGCACTACATACTCATTTTGACGTCAAACTTAGTATGAGTAGTACGTCAGTACGACATTTTGAACATGGCCAATGTCTTTACTTGATGAAAACGTTGAGTCTCCAGCAGCTTTAAGTTAGCGTGTGTAGCAAAAACAATGCAAAGAGAGAACACTCTCGCATTTAAATCATCTCTTAACCTTTTGCATGTATACTTTTCTATTAATATACTACATTTCTAAGGAGAATGGATGCTCTTATTCTATACGGTGGACTATTGTCCACTGGTTGTGTTGCAATAAAACCACAGAGCAAGAATAAAAACACCAGTTGAGCCACTTCATCCATTGTTAATGTTCATGGTCGTATCCTAGCAAAACGGGCTCACAGAACGTCACTTAGTGGACACAGCTGAGAACAAGGGGGATTGTTTATTGGTGGGAAACCAGTAGCCTGATAAACAGGACCATGTGGTTTGGTACTACCAATGGAAAAGTATTCCTGCTATTGGGTACAGTCTACAGTCCTTTCTTTTCCGAAAGGAGTAAATTAAAGTTATTGTTTCACACAGGTTTATGTGTTTTGTTTTTAATAATTAAAGTATTTATAGAATAGTTCCTAAATACTTAAAGGCCATTTTTAAAACATTTCGAGACGCTACTCAGACAACACTTTCTGTTCCCACTTAACTCACTGGTGAAATAGAGCTGATATATTTTCTTTGGTTTTACTCGGATCCAAATAATCAAAATCTTTTAAGCCTTTGGGTTCAAGTTGTCGTAAATGTTTTTTTTCCCCCACGAATCATCATCTGTTTTTTTTTTTTAAGTAGTTGCAAATAAAAATACATGACAGTTTTATAACTGGTGGGTTTTTTTTGTCAAAGAAACATGTTTTTTTTTTTTTCAACTTTCCATTAGTTATCAAAATTTTCTGAAGTTGTAATACTTGTTAATTTTCTCCTAACTAAACACAATCTACATGAAAAAGGCACCGAAAGATCATTATTTATAAAGAATCAGTTTTGGCTGACATGATACAAGGGGAGAATATTAAAAAAAATGCCTTGATTATGGGCGGGGCTCATGGAGCAGATAAGACACGCCCATTCGATTCTCTAAAATCTCCAAAAAACAATCTATGCTACGCTAACTAGTTACTCAATACTGACTATACCTCTCTATTTACAATTCTCTATATCCAACCAACTCGCCACAAATTGCTGAATCAACCGGTGATAGCTTTTATAAAAGGGGCGGGGCCAATAGTGACATAAGAAGCCACCAAAACATCACAAACCTCCATTTCCTCTACTGTTTTAACAAGTTTGGCCCAAAATCTTTGTTATGTACTTATTAGAAGGTCTATGCCTAACGAAACACATTATTATGCACCATATTCATTTAATTGCCTTTTAAATCTAGGACTATTTTACAGTTTTAGAGCCTGTGTTCCTCCATCTTGAAATCATGTGATTGATGATGTCACACGGCCCCACTGCCTGTAAACATCCCATTGTTTCTATTAGAGTGAAGCATTTAGCCTGACTTTTAGATCATTTAGCAGCTTTTTCACTCAAAATGACAACTTGTGCTGCTTTTGGTTTCTCTAAATAATCAGGAAAAGTTAAAGTTGTTGATGTAAACCATTTTTTTTTTTTTTTTTTTTTTAACCGAAAGAGGATGAAAACAATTGTGACCCAAAAAAAAAATGTAACCGCAGGGTAGCGTCGTCAAAAAGTGAGTATCGGATACGATGAGTAGGAGTGGGACAATACCAGAGTTAGTCAAAAATGAGAAGGGAAAAAGTGGCGTATGGAAGTATTTTGCACATCGAGCAAATTCCGAAGGGAACACAATGGATAACGACAGGCCTGTATGCAAGCAATGCTTCAAAATGATGGCTACAAAGTCCAGTAGCGCTGTGAAGGATATGAAAGACCGACATCCCGGTCTTTATTAGGAATTTTAAAAGGTCCGTAAAGCTCCCGTTTCAGCAACATTGAAGTATTACACAGATATCATAAACGTTAACACACACGTTAACGTTAGACGTTTAACAAATAGCCAATAGCCACGTTAGCCATTTCGTATATTAAGCTAGCGGCTATGCCTAATAATAAAATGACCAACGTTACTGTGGGAGCGAGGCAGCAAACATTAACAGTCCTGCCCGTCTGTAACATAAACACACTATGTTTAATTAAAGCACAATACAATTATTTTTGTCTGAAAGTGTTACGTTTCTCTTAAAGTCCCAGAATGTCGACCAGCAGCTACTAGACAGAAACCATGGCAACCTGAGACTCAGCCTACCCTACCAGCCAAGTCACCAGACGCACAAAAAATAAACAGGGCTGGAGCCAAACACTTGAGGATACTCATTTTTGAGCCTATTTTAATACCTTTAATATGATCAGAACAGTTGTTTTTAAATTAGGCACATTGTTTTTTAAATGTTTAATAGTTAGTATTTGTTTTGCACTATGTACAGTACTTAAAAAAATGTTATTTAAGCTTTAATTGTTAAGATGTGCTACTAAATTTTGTTATACTTTCACAAAAAAGTGTAATAGTTGCACTAGATTTCACTTCATTTAAAAATATTTCGCATGTTCATAGTTTGTGTTCTCAACTTTATTAAAAAAAATTATGCTTCTAAACAAGTTTTTTTTCCTGAGTATTGGTATCAAGCTTGAAATTCTAGTATCGTGACAACCCTTACATCGGCATCTTTAACTTTTCCTGATTATTTAGAGCAACCAAATGATCTAAAAAGCTGTTAAATGATCTAAAAAGCAGTTTGAATGCTTCACTCATGGATGTTTACAGGCAGTGGGGCTGTGTGACATCATCAATCACATGATTTCAAGATGGCCAAAAACAGGCTCTAAAAGTTGTACCATATTTAAAGGTTAATAAAACAAATATGTTGCATAATAATGCGTTCTCTGGGGCATAGATCTACCAATAAGAACATTTAAATGATTTTAGGCCAAACTTTTAAAAGCAGTGGAGGATCATTTTAAGGACAAATAGTGTTGAAAGTTTACAGTGTTGTGGAGAGGCAAACAGCAGACATACAGTATGTGTGAGTAATGCAGCGATTGTGTTATCGCGTTAGCCAGTACAACAGCTTTTTATCACCACAGCCAATCACTGAGTAATCACCGTCTGCACCAAGCTCCTTCAACTTTACTTTCACTGCCTGAGAAGAACACTGAGTCAGCTTTCACATGTCAGAAGATCCACCAAAGGCAGATTGGCTGTTCAACCTTTAATCAAACTAAATGTGATTAAAGGTTAGTCTTTGTATAATCATGTGGTTGCTGAATAAAAAAAAGCAAAAGTGGTGGATCTTTGTAAGAGTCTCGACATGTCTACTTAATCATCTTATTGAGGCATGAAAACTGATAAACAGCAAGAAACATCTAACAAATAAAATAAAATAAAATTGACAGTTTTAATATGATTTTTGGGGGAAAAATCCTAATGTTTGGATCCAGAGTGGTAGTAAAAAATAATCACAATAATTATTTTTAAAAAAGCAATCAAAAGTAGAGAGTCAGTGGCTGAAAATGACTTTCAAATGATTTTCAAAATAAATTAAACGCTGTAAAATTGTTTCAGCAAAAATTCTAAAAAAAAAAAAAAAAAAAAAAAAACCCACCCAAAACAAACAGATTACCTATTTTTTCTGCAAAATCATCAACAACCCGGCAACACAAACTAAATTAACAACAAATACATCATAGAAAATTATAAAATGACTTTGTCCCCCAGTTTGAACCAAAATAGCAGTAACCAATATTTTAGGAGCAAACAAAAGTTTGATTCAAAGAAAGAAAAGGCTTGAAAAAGTGTTTGTCATTTGTAAACACAACAACCTCTTTTTAAATTTCACAAATTCCAAAAAAGCCTAGGTTTCAGAGAAACATAATTTGAATATATTGAGCAAAATGTCATTTTATTCTGGTTTGTTTGTATATTTTTCATCCAGTCATTAAAACAAAGGCTTTACATTGAAAAGAAAAAAGCAATAAGAATATCTATAAATAATGACTGAAGGGGTCAAGGCTTAAGTACACCACTTATTCACTCGTCATACATTAAGTCCAATAAAGCAAAAATAAAATAGATTTATATGTGCAACAAACCAGCGTTTATAATCAGAGCTGCAATAATCTGCAGATTGCAGCAGATTACGATGGTCCAGACAAGAAGTGACCTCCAACCTCTGTGTCTGTCCCAGTAAAGATTCACACTGATCCGCGTCTGCCGCTCTTTGGCTAACTCGTATTACCCCTCCGATGACTCTGCCACTTTAGGAATGCTATTCCAGCAGTCGGTCCCGTAACTCCTGCTCAGCGCTCCCAGTAATCCCACTTCTCCGGCTGCTCTGAGCCTACTTCCTTCCCCACAGCTGCCGGCCTAGCCGGCATGCTCTAATAATAGTACAACAATGCCTCTCCCACAGTAGAACACACAACACGGCGTTGCTGTCTTATACCAACGTGTATTTGAATATAATCTTATCTTATATTTCAAATAACAAACATACGGTTTCTAAAAAAGCAGCTTTTTCTGTCACTGTTGTTACCTTGTCCTCTGGTTTATGGCAGTAGTTCTCAACCTTTTCAGCCCACGACCCCTAAAATAAAGGTTCCAGAGACCGGGGACCCCCACTGTACCTGAAGGTGGTTGAGTATATAGAGACAGGGTCATCTATAAGGAGGAATAAAGGGGAGAGATTTTTGGGGTCCATCCATAAAGTCAGTAAAATGATGGTCCATTGTTCCATGAATCTGTGATAACCACATTTATTTATTCATCTGAATAATATCCACTGTTATCCAGGAAGTTTAATATTATTTGGCCATAGTATATAGCTATCTTAAAGATGTAAATCCTTGTTTTAATCAGAAACAAAAAGGATTAAAAGTGACCAAAAACAGTGGAAAAGATGGTAAAATGGTATTTTAAAAACCACAGAAATTGGTTAAAAGTTGCAAATTAGAGTAGAGAAAGTGATAAAAAGGGGTCAAAGTGTCAATTAGTAGGAATAATTTGTTTAAACCGGCAAATAATGGGCATGACAAAATGTGAATGTGGTTAAATTAGCAAAAATAAGCATGAAATATGATGAAAAGCAGTTAAAAAGTGACAAGAATTGGTCAACATATGCGACATTAGGTGGGAAAAGTGGTGGAAATGGTTTGAAAGTGACCAAAAATAGTAGAAAAGAAATTGATTAAACGTTGCCAATTAGAGCAGCCAAATAGGGACAAAAAAGGTGGTAAGAAAGGGTTTAAAGTGTCAATATTGGCTTAAAAGTTGCAGAAATGGCAGGAGGGGGGGGGTTGGGCTAATGTCATTTAAAAAAGTAGGAGCAATTATGCACAAATAATGTGCCTGCCAAATCTTGAATGAGGTTAAATTGGCAAAAATAAGCATGAAATATGGTGAAAAGAGGTTCAAAGTGACAATAATGGGTCAACATATGCGACATTACGTGGAAAAGTGGTGGAAAGGTGTTTATAAGTGCTGAAAATATCTTAAAAAAGGAAGAAAAAAGTGATTAAAATGTCTTGAAAGTGGAAAAAATGTGAGGAAAAGGCATTGGAATTTGATGGAGAAGTGTCAGAAACGGGAGTAATGTAGCAAAAAATGCATTAAAATAAGTTCGGCAAGTTTGTGTAGTTGCAGAAAAAGGATAAAAATAAACAAAAATGGGTTAAAGTCAAATTCCTCAGAAAATATTCTTAAGTTTCTAGAAGGCATCTGGCGACCCCTCCCAGTGTCTCACGACCCAAAATGGGGGTCCTAACCTCAAGGTTGAGAACACCTAGTGTATGGGATACAGAACGCAGCGTGTAAACATGTTGGTGTTGGAATGATGATGATGATGATGATGATGATGATGATGATGGTGCTGCTATTTCCCAACACACTATAATCACACAGGTCCTGATAAATGAAGAGTGTAGCGCTAAAGTAGCTAAACACTACCTTGTGTCTTTGCCACAAAGTGTAGGAACACACACACACACACACACACACACACACACACACACACACACACACACACACACACACAACACACACACACACACACACACACACCACACACACACACACACACACACACACACACACACACACACACACACACACACACACACACACACACCACACACACACACACACCACACACACAAACAACGGATAAGGTACATGAAGGTGACAAATGTGTTGCATTCTTGGAGGTTTCAAATAACTTCTTTTGTTAAGCCATTCAGTGCAGAATAAAGGGTCTTTGTGTCTTGGAATTCAGAACTTTCTTGCTGGGCTCGTTCCCACAAAAGCAACGACATCATCACAACAACTAAAGCTTCGCTCGCCTTCACCGACAGATCAGTCGGTGGGTTTAAGTCCCTTAGGATCAGGAATAATAAAAACCTCCTCCTCGTACCCCCACACCGCCATTCCTCCCCCAAAAAGAAGAAAAGAGCAGTCAAACACAGCCCCAGATTAACTCAGCATGCAGTGAAAGCACAACCAGATGGTTCCCCTCACCTCACCTCAGACCATGTCCCACGGCCGCTGGACGAGCACAAGGAAAACCATCTCCAGTCCACTCAGAAACTCCAGAGCAACAGTAGCAGCACCAGAGAGTTCCCTCCTCCCCCCTTTCTCTCCCACACACTCCGGCTTCCTTTGCTGGGCTTTCTTTCTCCCTCTGCTGTGCACTCATTCCCTCTGCAGTGGACTGGACATGTCTGCTAGTGGCGTGTGTGTGTGCGTGTGTGTGAACTTCTGCAGAGGACTCAGGTCCTCCCCCCGAGAAAAAAGAAACACCTCATCCACACACACACACGGAGCTCTTCCTTTTTTGTCACTGCTTTCCCTCACTTTCTTGCCCATGTTCTGCAGTTTAACACTCGTATTAGATACTTAGCAACAGAGTGTGTGTGTGTGTGTGTGTGTGTGTGTGTGTGTGTGTGTGTGGACTCCTGCAAAGGTATTAACTCTTAATAGGACTCAGGTCCTCCCCCCAAGAGAAAAAACACCTCATCCACACACACTCCTCTCTCTTTCTTTCTTTCTTTGTCACTGCTTTCCCTCACTTTCCTGTCCATGTTCTGCAGTTTAACACTCGTATTAGATACATAGCAACAGTGGAATTCTCTGCATGTGTGTGTGTCTGTGATTGCGTGTGTGTGTGTAAGTGTGTGCGTGTGTGTGTGTCTGTGATTGTGTGTGTGTGCGTGCACAGGGAATGCCGTCGTGCCTCAACGCTCCGGGCTGGAAGGAGGAAGAGGACTGGGAGGAGGGAAAAGGGGGGAGGGGGAGGAGTTACAATCTCAGAGAGCTAAATTCCTACCACGAGCCCAGCCAATCAGAGGCCTCGTCCAAGCTGACCAAAAACCGCGGGACCATGAGGCCGGGCCTCAGTCAGTAGCTTTGAAGTTTTGAGGCATGAGCTGAAGTTTGCAACGTATACATGACGAAGGCGACTTTCCAAACTGATGAGCAACATTTTAACCAAAACTAAGATGGAAAAAAACGAGGCATTTTCACATAAAAAGCTCCACATTTTCTATTTTACATTTAAAGCACAGAATCGTTTGAAAGCGAGAGTTCTTCTCTTTAAAATCCAAATGTTCACTAATAACTACATCTATTCAGAACCAGGTTGAAAATGTAGTTGAGGTAAACTAGAAACCAAAGTCAGTGCTAAAGGATGTTCTTTGCACATTTCTCTTTCCTTCCTGATAAAGAAGCTCAGTCTCAGGTTTCTGCTCTGGTCCAGAGGTTTGTCAAGCAGGACATTTGTCTCCAAAAGTGACAGCAACCCCCCCCCCCCCCTCACCTATTCCACTTCCTGTGATTCACACTTTTCCCAGGGTTACTTTTTTTTTTTTTAACTCATCACATCTCACCCAGCGGATGCCTTAGAGTGAACAAACCAAACATCTAAACAACACATGCAGGTGCTAATCCAGATGTTCTCCAGGTTTTGTGTTTGGGTGGTTTTTAGAAATGTGTTGAAAGTATAAAAATAACAAGAAAAGAAATCTTAGAATGAGAATAACTTTATATCAGCATAACTAGATTAGCTGGTCTACATGAGTCAGAGTACAATGTGATTTCTAATAACTAATTAAATCAGTGGATATCTAAGTATGAATCTCATTGTCTGTAGAGATAAGACGAAGGATTTTCTGTTTAAATTGATTTCCGATGGTCTTTGTTTTAAAATTCTGAAGCATCTACAAGGACTGTTTATTGAACAGGAATGATACACATAATAATAATTAGGAAAATGTCATATTTTAGAATTTTACTTTTTATTTACATATGGGCTTTTAGACATTTTTAATATTTTGAAAGAAAGCTTGGATGTAAATTTGTTATTCTGCCAGAAATGAAAAGACAAATGTGTTTGATCGCTAAGTCGTCCATGTAATTTGAGCACATAGGGAACAAATGGTTAAATTCTAGAGAGTCTGTGGCTGAAAAATACTTTTTGGCTTTTTCAAAATAAAATGATTTGCTTTAAAAGTAGTGTTTACCAACAACAAAACACATTTTGACATTTTTCAACATCATCAACAGCCCTACAACACAAACTTTAGGGAAATTAACTACAAATATGTCATAGAAACAAATTTAAAATGACTTTTCTTTTTGAAAAGTCATTTTAAAGGTAGGGTAGGTAATTTTCTCCAGATACACTTTTAAAGTTTTTGGTTGAAATTGTCTTCATGTCCTGACAGAAATTAAGATCTTATGTGCTCTGAAAAAGGAAAATCCGTCATCTGTAGCAGCTGTAGATCTGTAAAAACTTTGACCAATGAAAAAAGACGCTTGGTTTTTTTTCTAACCAATCACGTCTCCCTGTCTCCCTGCTCGTTCTCGACCCCTTGCGTGCACAAGCCCACACTCAAAGCGCGTCACCGGTGACAGAGTAAAAACAGAGATTTTAGTCACATTTTTTTAACATATATAATGGTAAAGTTTAGTGTTTACTTACTGCTGAATGAGACATGAGTTTCTACTAGGGATGTAACGATTAATCGTAAGACAGTTAAAAATCAATTCATAGGTATCACGGTTCATATCGATTCTCTGAAAATTGAATCGCAGTACTTTTTTAAACAGCAGAGGGCGCCATATATTTATCCTTCTCTTGTCCAAATGCTGAGGTGGCGGGCATAATCTGCTACTACTTTCTTTCTGGCCGCCTTCTACTCTTAAACATGTTCATAAATGATTCCTTGCCCCTTTAGCACCGAAAGAATATTTGTTTTGAATAGTTTATCAAGGGATTTTTTATAAAGGCGGAGTCC